>NC_051451.1:29682495-29685070 GCF_001649575.2 Kryptolebias marmoratus | reverse complement strand
GTGGATCAAGACCTGTACCCGAGACTCACCTAGCTCTCCTTCTCTTGCAGACCACTCCGGACACCGCCCACTGTATATAGTCTCACCCTGTAAATAAATTCACTTACCTTTACTTCCGTCTCCGTGTTTGGTCTTGGTTTCGCTCTTCTGGACAGTACCTCCCGAGTCGTGACAACAGCAGAGACACATTGTGTTTGTAAAATCAGCTTTTAAACCAACAACTTCTTTAAGTGCCTTAAAGGAAACATGTTATCCATCCATCCATCCATTTTCTTTACCTGCTTTTCCTCTCCGGGTCATGGGGAGCTGGTGTCTGTCTCCAGCAGTCACTATATGAGAAACGGGGGACACCTGGACAGGTCTCCAGTCCATCAGAGACACCTGGAGACAAACAAGGGAGGAAAGGGGAGAACATGTAAACTTCACCCAGGAAGGCTGGGAGGTCAACTCTGTATTTTTTATATTCACAGTAATGAAAACTGTTTAACCCAGTTTTTATTCTGGGAATAAAGTTTTGAATATTACATTTTGTTTCTGTAGGTCACCCTAAATGTTCTGCATTGGAATTTAAAAGTTTAATGTTTGTTTAAAAGAATAATTTTATTCAGCAACTTGGAAATCTGATCATGAACCAAATATATCATTACTACTACCTTTAATTACTTTGCTTCTGCTTCTTTTTGAACAAGCGTACATAAAGAGGAAGAAGGACTCTGCACAAGACTGAGCTCGTGGAAAATACTCCACAATAAAAACAGTGACTATTCAAACATTCACAAGTCAAAGTTTGTGGGATTTTTTCCCTCATCTCAAAGATAAGTTGGGTTTTGCATGAGGAGTCATAGAGTTGACTAAATTCTGATACCTATCATTAAAATGTGCTTCAGGAAGTTTGCAAATTGTAGGAGTGGAGCATGGAAGTAATAAGCATTCTTCATATTTCACAGAAAACTCTGAAATATGAAGAAAGAGTGTTTGGGCTTCGTGCAAATTTAATGGTCTAAGTATTTGTGTGCAAGCCTGACAGAGATAAATTTTCAAAGTTACTGTGTTAGAAAAAAAAAGTCTTACAAGTGAAGTATTAGAAGACAAAGTAGAACCAAAAACAGTATTCATATTTTCAGAAATCTTTAGTGAGAAATACGTCCACAGTGTTTACAAAGATGGCAGGTCTGTCTCATGGTAACAGCTCGTTCATTCGGGTGGAGAGAAACACAACGCTGCTGCTGAAAGTTTGTAAAAGGAAGAGGAAGTAATAAAGGAGGGGAGCTGAGGTAAGATGGGAGGAGCCAGAGCAGGAGAGGGAGGAGCTTTACTGGAAACAAATGGCGAAACAGGTTTAGTTCACCTTTTCCAGCACAGGAAATGTTCAATGATATACTCTGAGTTTCTATAAAAAAGCCTGAGCAGAGGAAGCATTCAGACACAAACATTACAAAGACGTGTCCTTACGATCCTGCCAGGAGCTGAAACCAATGCAGCTCGCTGCAGAAGTGAGATATGATGAAATACTTCACTGCACGATCTTATGACTGAACAGTGACTGAATGTGTTCTCATGGTGCTTAACTTTAATTAGCCATTAAATACATGGTTTCTGTCACATGTAGGTGAAGTCTTTAATGATCAGAAAACTATATGTAAAAAAAAAAAATTCCCTTCTCACCTTACCTTACCCTTCTCAAATTCCCTTCTACCAGAGGCCTTCTCACTGATCTCTACCAGAGAAGGCCTCTGGTAGAGGCCTGGGAGCTTGAGGGTTCTGCTCAGTATCTTGGCTGTGCCTCGAACTGGGTCACCCCCAAATTGGAGCAGTGGCTACAACAGATCCCAGGAACAACATCAGACATCTCAGTCCAGAAATGTGCAGTGTAGTATATATATGCAGTATATAGATATAAAACAGATATTCCAGAACACAACAGAAACATCAATATGGATCTGAGTTAAGTGGGTGGGAGCTGATTACTGAAACGAGGAGCAGGTGAGCCAACAAGAAAACAGGAGCAGATGGAACCATGTGACACAGGGAGCACAACCAACCATCCATTTTCTTTCACCAGCTTTTCCATACAGGGTCAGGGAGCTAGTGCCACTGTGTGAGAGGAGGGGGACACTTGGACATGTCTCCAGTCCATCACATGGACACATAGAGACAAATGAGATGGAGCACAACCAAGTAAAAAAATCCAAGGGTCACATATTGAAAGAGACAAATATTCCTTGAAGGAATCAGCCACTAATTTCCTTTCCAAAGTTTAAACAAAGATCTCTGTGGCTATGGCTCCTGGGGAGCTCGGTTAGGGTCCCAGGGACTGCGCTAGGCTTCGATGGGCGTCCCCTCCCTCTAGACCCCTCAGGGGGTTGGCCCAACAAGGGGGCTGGCTATGTGCCCTTTCACCTTGGTCCTTCTGGGTTCCGGCTGCTGCACCTGTCCTCTCTAGGGCTGGATCCACCTGTCCTCTCTGGGACTGGATCCACCTGACTGGATCCACCTGTCCTGTCTGGGACTGCTGCTGCCTTCTGGGGCTGGATCCACCTGTCCTCTCTGGGACTGGATCCACCTGTCCTCTCTG
>NC_051451.1:29668566-29681322 GCF_001649575.2 Kryptolebias marmoratus | reverse complement strand
GGGCTGGATCCACCTGTCCTCTCTGGGACTGGATCCACCTGTCCTCTCTGGGACTGGATCCACCTGTCCTCTCTGGGACTGCTGCTGAATGCAGCTATAAATGCAGCTATAAATCTAAACATTTGTATAAAAACAAAGGGTCTGTAAAGAGTTTCTTTTCAGGAACAAATCTGACAGTTTTAAAGAAACTCGTAAACCAGAACCAGTAACCTGAAAATAGGTTCACTGTGGTTCCTGACAACAAGACAGGAAGGAAGCTGCACGCAGCGTTTCTTCTCAGGTTCCTAATACGACAGAAACAAACATCTCTGGTGTAGTACATCCTGGCTTCCTTGGTAATGACTGCAGTGATTGTAATTGGTAGAAGATTTAGAGAAATGAGATTGGAATCTTTCTGTTTATTCATCACCTGCCTGCATTTCTGACATTATCATGCAGAAAATGTGAACAACAGTCCCATAGAGGGAATCAAATCTTTTTTTTTATGTGTTTGAAAAAAATTGGTTTTATGTTTCTAATTGTGCATCACATCTACACTGCTACTCATTTTTTTGTTTATAATGAGGAGACATAACAAGAAAACCTGCTAGGTGATTTTGCATTTTTAGGTTCTTATTAGCATTACAAAGATTGATTTTGTCTCAATATCAAAGTAGAAAAATATGCATCTTTTTAAAAAATATAGCAGTTTGTTTATCACCCTGTGAATAAAGCTGAAGATGTTCACTTTTATCTGTATAGGAAATGTTAGCTGGCCCCATGCTGCCCGAAAGCTTCAGAAAATAAAGGTGGATGTCTCCAGTGCTGCCTGGATTCCTGTGTGACAGACAGACCACAGTTAGTGTGACGGTGTCATTGTTCTGAGAAGTCCAGGTCCACCTCTGGACACTGATGCTTTTGGAGCAGTTCTAAGGGCTCTCTGAGGGCTTTGAGGACTGTTGGACCCACTGTGGAATGGTTAGAAGGACCTACATGTTTACTTTCACACATCAGGCGAACAACACTGAGCCAAAGGTTAACAAAGTCACGTCACTTCTGCACGAGACTTTCACCACAACAGCAACAGACGACTGCAGGCAGAGCTGTGGGTTGTGGGTCTTTAGTTTAATTTTTAAAGCAGGAAGCAGGGTTAAGGTTACATGACAAATATTTTGTAGTACTTTTATGGAAATATTATTTCTAATTTAAAAAATAAATACATGACCAAGTGAAATTAAAACATCAGAAGAAAATAAACATCCATAAAACAATACTAAATCAACTCAAACTGGGTGAAATGTCAGTGAGAAGAGATGCTTTTAAAAGAAATTTAAAAACAGGAAGTGAAGAAGCCTGTTTAATGTTGGGGGGCAGATTGTTCCAGAGTTTAGGAGCCACTACATAAAAAGCCTGATCTCCTCTGAGCTTCATTCTGGTTTTCAGGACAACCAAAACCAGCTGTTCAGAAGATCTACGTGCCCAAGAAGGAACATGAGGTTGAAGTAAACTGGAGCAATATGAGGGTGCAAGGCCATTTAGGCATTTATAAGTCAACAGCAGAATTTAAAGATATATTCTGAGGTGCACAGGAAGCCAGTGAAGTGAGGCCAAGATCAGTGAAAACCTACGAGTTACTGTGAAAAGTCAAGCTGCAACATTTTGGATAAGTTGGAGATGAGCAATGGAGACTTGACTGACCCTGACATAAAGTGTGTTACAGTAGTCAAGTCGGGTTGTGATGAGGACATGAATTATTTTCTCTAGGTCAGGTCTGATCAGCACTGACTTAAATTTAGATAACTGTGTCATAGTTTTGGTGTTTTGTAGTTCTTGTTCTGCTTTGTTTGTCTTTTGGATTTGTGTTCCTGTCTTGTCACTTTCACCTCCCCAGTAGTTTTCCGGTTCATGCCTGCCACGCCCACCTCACCTGTTCCTTGTTGTGTCACAGCTGCAGCCAATCTTCATCCCTCAGTCTTTTAAAACCGGTCTCTGTTCTTCAGTCCTCACTGGGTCATTTCGTTCCGTTTGTCATGTTTATCGTCTCTTTGTTCCCTGCCTTGCCTTCATTTTGAATATTTTGTTATTGTTGATTTCCTTTTTGCTGCCACGCCAGCCTTTTGTTTTGTTGGAGTTTTATTTTAATAAATTAGTTTTTGTTTCTAAAGATAAGTCTGCGTTCTGGGTTCGCCTCCGTCTCCCTCCCCCTTTCTGACAAACTGTCTTAGCTGAAAAGACAAAAAACTGCCATTCTTCCTGCCAGCAGTAGACCTGGGGCTGAACACATTAATTCCTTATTAAACATTTGAAGCTATCCAAACCTTGATATCAAAAAGAAATTTCAATAAAGGGTGGATGGAGCGAAAACTATCATTAGGTTTTAAAGGTTCATAAATCTGTCAATCATCAGCATCACAATGAAAAAAGAGTCCAGGTACGGAGCAGGAACAGTGAAAGTAGAAGTGATCCAATAATAGAACCCTGCAGAACCCCACAGGAAAGAGGTGCTGGAGTGGAAAAAAATGCTAATTTTACTTGAACATTAACCCAAACCCTGACTTCTTTAAGCAGATAATTTTGAATTTCAAAGCAGTAAATAATGAACCGAGAATGAGCTTTCACTAATGGTAATTTCTCTAACACCCACAGTGACACATAAATATGTCTGCTATTAATAAAGCCAAATCATTATTTGATAACTTTTGATCATGTCTTATGACAACACAACACTGAACAATTTTAAACAGTAATATTTGAATTAGTTTCATATTTGGGTAAACAGGTCTGTACAACCTTCATTTATTTATGTACACACCTTCCTGTTCATTTCAAAGGTGAGTCCAAACTCAGTAAAAGGTTTGGTTTTGTGTCTCAGGTTAGAGATTAAACTTAGAATGACAAAGAATAAAGTCAAAATGTTGAGGAAAAAATTGACATATTATTCCAAGAATAAACAAAGTTGCTCTAACTAAACAGGGAAACCTGTACTACTACAATTATTATTATTATTTTTAATAACATCATTTTTAGCTTGTGTACATCTCCACACACAAGTTATGAGGCAATTTCTTTGAAGAACAGATATTATTATTATAAAGACAAGTCAAATAAATGACAATCTTATGTCATCACAACTGTCATTTTTATTTAAGCCTAAAAAACTTCCATAAGTGATCAAGAAAAAACAAAAGAAAGTTGCCAAACAGTTGATGGTTGGCCATCAATCATCATCAGTAACAAGACAGCACTCGCTGAATAAACAAAAGGTCAAATAAACATCTGAATCAATAAAACAATCTGTTAGAAATGCTTTGAGAACTTTGAATAACACATGATAACTGATATGACATAGTCATTACAAAGGAAAGACTTCCCCTCACTTCCTCCATGGAAACTTCAGTACCTCACCACTTCTTGAGTGTTTTAGCTGAATTACTGCTTATACTCTCAACTATGGCTAACATGTATGTACAGAGTGCATTTAAACCAATGCTCTGGTAAAAAAACAAAAATAAAACAGCAGTAAAGTACTTTTACTGACAATTAAAAACAACTTTGTGAAGAAAAACAAATACATCTAATAATTAGGCTATTGCTTAGAATGTACATATATTAAAATCTTTTTAATTTTGTTTTCCAAATCTCAAAGAAAGAAAGAAAATACATTCACTTCTTTAAAATGTTAACTCTGACACTGAAGCCATCGGCTGGTCACAATGACAGATAAGTCATGGAGGTTCAGGTCGTAACCCGGCAGAACTCAGACCAGAAGCAGGAAGCACCGAGAAAAACAGGCAGATTTCAAAACTGAGCGCATGAGAAGAGAGCTCCTGGTTTGCATGTGGTGCTAGAACATTACATCTGTGTCACTTCAAAATAAATTAATAAAATAAAGACTGTTTGTCCCTCTTTTTAAGAAAAAGTGTGCGTAAACATGAGGACGAACGATTCAGAGAAAAATGGGCTGTGGAGAAAATCAGGCTGGTGAAGGAGCTCCGTTCAGTGACCCGCTCAACGCAAAAAAGATGGCCGCAGCTTCTCCGCCTCCTCCTGTTATTAATATAGGATACCCCCCCCCCCCCCCGCAGGGAGCCGTGTGATTATGAACCGTGGTCAAAGTTCAACCAAATTCTTTTTATATCCATTTATATAAAAACCTTCCAGACACATTATTAGGTCCACCTGTTCAACTGCTAAACACAGCTAATCAGCCAATCACATGGCAGCCACGATGAAGAGGACTTGCTGAAGCTCAAAGCAAACATCAGAACGGGGAAGGAAGAGGATTTTAAAGACTTTGAACGTGCCATGGTTGGTGCCAGACGAGCTGGTCTGAGGCTTCAGAACCTGCTGATCCACTGGGATTTTAGTAGCCAGTGAGTCTGTTTGTTTCTGGGCCTCCATCACTCAGTATTTTCACACCTGATGACAAGTTTTAATACATCTGGAACTGATTCAAGGTCAACAAGCCATCCTCTACGCTCAGATGGAACTGCTGAGGATGCAGCTGCCCGATCGATCAGGTCCAAGCTACCCCTGCAGGTACCACACCTGTGCTGGGTTTGTTCCATGACTTTGTCACAAACACAGTTGTAATCTCAGCATGAGACCAGCGTGGCCAGCCCTGCTTCAAATTCTTCACAACCATGAGCCCCACTTCATGGATACACTGCCATCACGATGATAAACCACCACAAACTCACTATAGAAGTTTTATTGTGGACCTGTCACAAAGTCTTCTACATATGCACCTCACCAAGAGCCTGATGGACCATCCATGTTGTCTCTGATCTGGTCTTCATCCAGAGTGAACACCGACCATTAGTAACAGCATCTTTTAAAACGGATCAAAAGTTAAATGTTTGAACAGAACTCCTCCAGCTTAAAACAGAGTGAAATAATCATCCCTGATCAAAAGACAAAGACAGAAAACTGGAAAGCATGGCTGTCTGGTCCTAAATTCACCAGGACTGTCATTATAATAATATTCGCAAAAAAAATAAGTTTTTCCCTAGAAAACCTGCCACATTTAGTGAGAAAATGGCATTCTGTGTCAAGAGTTAATTTTTCATTGACAAATTGTACCACACTGAGATATTTGTCTATGGATCCATCTTGCTGCCAAAAACATCAGACTTATTCTGAGTTCTGTAAGAACCCAAGCTAATGCTAAGTCAGCCTTTTTGGGCCAGCATGGATGATGCAAATTTTTCCCTTTGCAAGAAAATCTCCTGTTCTCCAAGAAGCTGCTTCTGTCTGAAACCACTAGTTTTACTTTTAGTCGTTTTGCCGAGAAGCTTTGATCCAGTCAGCCAAAGTCCCAAAGTGGCCTTCTGAGGCCACGCTGGTATTAGCAAAAGGACTTTGAAGGTTTGAGAAAGGCTGTGTGATGCTACTAGCATCTTGCCTCCTTACATCTATATTAGTATCACTGCTCATGGGACGAGGAAGTAAGTTGATGTAAGTATTTCCTTGGTTTTCTCTCGAGGACTGAGAGAAACAGGAGTCTTGTCCAACTGAGATCTGTGGTTCCTGCTTTAACTGGAAGCCAGTCCCTCCAACCACAAACTCCTCCCCTTCCATTCCTTCTAACAAGGGGAATAAGCCATGCCCTTGTGACACCGCTCCACCACCTCCAGGTACTGATCCGTTAAAGTTGTTCTGGGCTGTACTGCTGGTGCTGAAGCCTTGCCACGGATTCTGGAGACCTTGGTTTTGGTTGGCCAAATGGTTCTGGGCCTGAGACTCAGAGGGGACCTCGCTCCTTTGATGCTGCTGGTGAAAGAGTGGTTGGGACTCTGGCTGATTCATCACCGGAGCCTGAGGACCCGTGTCCAAACACAGCAGATCGCATGCGGAGAGTTGCGGGAGCATGGGGTTCTCACAGTTGTTGGGTTCTAGTCGGTACCCAGATCCACGGTTCTGCTGCTGTTGTCTGCTGCTGTTTGGACGGTTGCTCATGGATCCAGATGGGTTTATAGTAACTGTGTCCACTGAGATCGCTGGGCTGGGATTTCCCCAGGTGTTGTTAATTTGTAAGTTATGAGCAGGTGATGTCATCATCATACCCGAAATGCTGGTTTGGAAGGACGGACTGAACACAGAGGGTGAAGTGTGCCTCATGTACATATTACTAGGATCTGAAAAAAAAAAAGAAACATTTAGTGCCATGCCATGATTTCTAGTCTTTACATGGCTTAAAGAAATATTTTGGACAATTTAAATTGGGGTTCTGAGGAAAAGTGTTGAACATTTAACATCTTAACTGTTGTAGATGGCTCTTTGAACGACCTCAGTTTGGAGAAATAGAGTTTAATTCTGACAAGACTGATGAACTAATGACTAGTCTAAACCCAGTTCAAACCAAAGTGGATCGCTGTTGTTAGCGCAGCAGTACAGCTGTTGTTAGCCGGTTGTTAGCTGTTGTTAGCTGTTGTTAGCTGTTATTAGCCGATTGTTAGCTGTTGTTAGCCATTTGTTAGCTGTTGTTAGCTGTTGTTAGCCATTGTTAGCTGTTGTTGTAAACGTTTATAAAATAGAGATTGACTGAACTGCTCTAAAACTTAAGAGAATGAAGCTGTTTTCAGATTTTGGTCCAGACCCCGCTCAGATTAGCCATTAGCTCATCCGTCCTGTCAGAATTAAACTGTTTCTCCAAACTGAGGTTATTTAAAGAGCCATCTACAACAGGTAAGAGATTAACTCTCTATAACTTTACCCAGAACAGAAATATCTTTTTAATATCCCCTCACCTTTCCTCATGTGCTGAGGCACAGCCTTCGGCCTGTTCAGTCCCAGATTAGCACCTAACCCACCTGAAGACCAGCAGAAAACCTTATTAAATCTTATTAGACCTCAGGGACGTGTTGGTGTTGAACAGTTTCACGTCACTCACCTGTCAAACTTGACATCTTCATCACATACTTGCGTTTTTTCTCATTGTAGCCGTACGGATCTATGGAGAGAATGTTTCCATCAAACACTTGAACTGAACTGATCTTCAGTGCGTCAACACAGCAGTCATAGCGCCCCAGTTCATATACAGAACCCACACACAAAGTAAATGAAATAAAGTTTACAAATCATGGATGGGCTCACCTTTGTCATCAGGCAGATATCTGAAGTCCATGGGTTCACTGACTTCCTGATCGGAGGGTCTGCGCAGCTGCATGTGGACGGTGACGTACTCGGTGATAGACGTGTTGTAGTATGATGGAGTCTTAAACACAATCGCCACTTGACGATGAACATCAGCCTGAGAAAAAGAGCCTCTGGCCTCCCAACCATCCAAAGAAAAGAAACGAACTTCAATGTCATCTAGAGGAAAAAGGGAGGAAAGAAGCAAAAAACTGAGTCAGACATAAAACAGATGAAAAACAACATGAATCAACAGATCTGAAAGAAAACAAAGAGGTAAGACCCTTTTATAATGTGTACAATGAAAGACGAATGGTGTTCAGTCCAGAGCAGAGGACGGTTTTACCTTTTTGAACTTTGTCACAAAGTAAGAAGATCTCATCTCCTCCTTTAACACTTCCACTGTTCCTGTTGACCCGACAAATCCTCAGCTCTGCTGTGTTTGGGGCCCCTGATCACACAGAAACAACTGTTAACATACAAAAGCTAAGAAATAATGAATCATTTGTTTTCAGTTTGTATTCATGTACTCCATGTGTAAATCCAGTGAACTGTAAGGCTGAGGCTTGAGAACAAGAAACAGTTGTGGTGTTGGAAACAGAAGTCACATGTCTGTTAACAAAAGAGGAAGTGCTCCATGTCAGCGTGTTGTTTGAAGGGTTGGTGTGCATGAAGAACTTCCTCTTTCTGTACGTTTACTGAATATGAATGTTCTCTCTCACACAATAAACACTGATGCTGCAGTTTCTACATCAAACTGTGCTACCACAGTTAAATCTGCACCTTTTTCATTTCTGCCCGATAATTAGAAGTTAGTGAGAGACGTGAGCTTCGTGGTGTTATATCTGCTGAAGATGAAACACCTCTCCACTCACTTCTGTGGAACATCACGCTGTCATGTTTAATGTCACTGGAACCGAACCAGTTATCAGACCCGTAACCGGACCACTCACTGTTGTCGTAGATGGGGTTTGTCACAATGGGGTTAAGTGCTCGGGTGTAGAGGCCGTTCTCGTCTTGCAGGAAGACCTGGATACACAGGCGGACCACGTTCAGGTCGTACTCCTCCATCTGCAGCAGCTGCTCTTTGGGTACTGAAGTCAGATAAAACATACAGACTGATCAGACGAACAGCGAAATGAAAACCCACAGATCATTGTGTTACAACGCCGTGAATCTTTGGGCCCTGGAACCCTACCCCAGGGGTTTAGAGTTTCCACCCAACTGTTGTCTATGGTAACATTTTTCCCAGTTTTTGTAAATTGCATCTCTGTGGTGCGATGTTCTGCTACCATCAGTGTGCTGTACATCCATGAGATTATAAAATAAATATAAAGATACACAAAGAAATCACGTGTAGGTTGTTGCTGAACCTTGTTTTTTTCACAGATGTTTGCTGCACACACACCAACGTCAGAGTCAAACACCCTGCAGATACAGCTCTCACTGAGAGACGCCCACACACCGACAGACCAGGTTTTCACATCTGCCTACTTTCTCTTCCTCCATCTCTCAATTTCTATCTCCTGCGCTCACGTCAAGACCATCCCCGCCTACAACCTGTCATCTCGGTGACGCTGCGCAGCGTCACCTCAGAACGGAAAAAGTGTCTGCGTGACATGGAGAGCAAGAGATGAGACTCCTGCACGAGTGACCACAGTGTTGACGTGTGTGAAAGTGGTGGGACAAGTTAAAAACTCTAATTTTATGGTGCCTTTTTGTTGTCTCAAACTATAAACACTGTCAGCATAAAGTTGCATTTCTATTTTCTTCACACATATTCTGACAACAATATGTCCTCCCCACCTCAGACAAAGGAAGAAGTAGAGAAAACACTGAAGGTGCGCATGAGATTTAGGGATAATTCTTATCCTTTGAATGTGTTCAGTGCAAAGCAGCAGGTATTCATTTCTCAAAACACGTTTGAGTTTAAAAGAGTGACCATAAAGCTGTAGAATAAAGCAAAGACAATGAAGAAAACAAAACGTCTTACTTCTCAGTGAGTCTTTCTGGTGTCAATACATTCTCTGAGGTCGATGTGAGAATTCAAACTTTGGTCAAAAACTATAATTAGTCACCAAACTAGGTCCAATTTCCTCCATGTGTCTCTTGATTTCAGAACTCAAGCTCTGTCAGACTCAGACAGTCTGATGGCAGAGTTTAACATTTTGTGAGAGGATATGGACTTGGAGACAGACCCAATCAGATTTCTGATGTCATCGGGATTACCTGCTGTGGATAAGAGATGGGGATCTCAGAGGAGAAACTGAAGGAGGCAGAAATCAAAATCAAGATGATGGAACATGATATTTGCACGTGTCTGAAGCAGCTGCTGGATGGACAGGTGCAGGAAAGTGGGCTGTTGGTTTGAGAAATGAAAAGCCAGCGATGCCAGGCGAAGCCTGTAGGCACGGTGCAGGAGGGACAAGTCGTGACGGGGGGCAACGGCGATGGGGGTGTGGGGAGGTAAGTGGTTAGCTTGACTGTGGGAGCAGAATGTGAGACAAAGAAGAGGAGGCAGGTGCCAAATTTCACCACAGAAAGTGTCTCCACTGTATGACTCACAGTTTCTCCACCTTTTAGGATGTGTGGTGTTCTGAAGCAGCATCAATAACGTCTTTTTAAATAATAATAATAAATGAGTTTGTTGAAATGTAAAATGCATAAAATTCATAAATGTCTGACTTCCTGGAAGAGTTTTAGTATAGGTCCAAGAGGCCTTCTTGTAGGTTGTTGGTCATTTTGCACGCCAGTTTTTAATCTTCTTCCCTTTCTATGTGCTTAACATCCTACATTTTGGAGCACATTCAGGACACTTCAAAACAATTTACTTTGTAAAAAAAAAATGTTAAATGTTAAACTCTTCAATAAACCCTCAGCTTTATCTTTGATGTTCAGGCTTAAAAATAAAAACATGTTGTCTAATAAATGATCTGCATGATTTATTGGGTTTATGTAAAACTGATCAAACAAGAATAAATAAGATTTTTAGTTTGTGAAATAAACTCATTTTTCTGAGTTAGAACTGCAAAGAGCAGCTGTTTAAAATAAAGAAAGTTTACAGAAATATATCCAAGAATTCAGGCTGAATAAGACCTTATCTGCAGCTTTGTGTGGTTTTCTCTGTAACGATGTTAATTTGTTGTTGGGTGTTTTATCTTTTTAGACACAGGAAGCAGCTGCAGGTCTGACATCCAGCTGTGCACTCATCTGTACAGATGTTTGTCTCGAGCCTGAGGTGCCATCATGGCATCTACGGCCTCTGCCTCCCCTGAATCTTTGTTCACTAAAACAATCTCCAGCAGTATAATACGAACACTTTTAGCTGTTTTACTGTGAACCAAGCGAGGAAACACAGATGTGGTCATATCTGGTGCGAGAGCCTAAAAATGTTCGTCACAGTAAAGGTTTCATATCACACGAGCTGTCTGAGTCACAATCCTAGTTTGTATTCTTCTGACTTTTCACTCTTTGACTCTGAATCTTTTGTTCCAAGTTTGAAAAATGTCGCAACCCCAGAAAGCAAAGAACCAAAAAACAAAAACATTAATTTTCTGCTTTCAGATATCTGAACTCACACTTTTTATTTAGAATAAAAACTGTTGCACAGGAGTGATCAACACTAAAATCAAACCTGATGTGAGTCTTCTGTAGCCAGACCTGAAAAGTTCCCTCCAACACTTATTGTCATGTCTGAAAGCTGGGGAAGCCCCTCAGTCGAACCCGCCCTCCTCTAATAAATCCTGCATTCCCAGCTCTCACGTGACCTGAACGCGTCTAAATTGAGCAACTGTGACCAAGAATGGGGAAGTAGCTCAACGCCTGTTTGTACATGAGTTCTGTTTGTGAGGACCGCAGAGCGACAGCTCTGAGAGGAAATGGCTGCAGCGAAGACAGCGCGGCGTTTGACTTCATGTCAGGAAAAGCTGCTCGACTGCCTGAGAACTGGGTCAACCAACATCTCAAATCAATTCTTGTGAAATGTTTTGAATCCGTTAACCAGTAACTTCAGCAGGAAAATAGGAGCATAAAGAGAACTAAAGAACCAAGGATTGTCTAACATTCAGATTTAAAGCTGCTTTATTGCATTACTTAAAAAATATATAAGGAAGTCAAAAACTAAAAATCTGCACAAAGTTCAGGAAGTTAAATGTTTGTTAGCTAATGGTAGCGACTGGAGCAGCAGATGAGAAAAATGAACCTTTAAACAAAAGTCAGTTATTTACAGCTTGTTAAAATAATTTTATTAGCAGAATTATAGGAACATTTATCTTGTTTTTATGAGACTGCTAGCATTAACCATATTCTCTGTGGGACGACTCTTATTTAACGTTAGGAAGAGAAACAGCTTTAAAATTCAACTATTTTATTATAGTTATTAATATCAGAGGAACGCTGTTACTCTGAAATATATTTCACTAGTTTGAGGCTAACAGCTGGTTTTAGGCTGAGTTGATAACGTTAACTAGTTTCCTAACATGTTGATTTTTCTGCTGTGCGTGGTTTTAACAATGAGCACTGAACAGGGCAGCAGAAGAATGACTGTTTATCCTGTCTTTACACAGTTTAGTTACTGTCTGGTTTAACACATTTGCTTATTTTACCTTTAAAGTTATTGACAACAGTTTAAAAAGGTCTTGGTGCTGTAGTTACCATCTTTACTAACCATAACCCCCAAAAACGTCACGAGTCACAGAAACATGTCATCCCAACCTTTTGAAGTAAACAAACATCCTTAGGAAGTTTTTTTTTTTTTTTTCACAAACAGCTTTGCCAGCCAGTAAATTATTTCTGCTCAAACCTACTGGTTTTACCTTTTAATATTCTATTGGCGAACCATTTTAAAGTAAGTTTGATAATGTTAAGATGGAGTATAATGTCAGAAATGTATTGTTATTGAATTTAAGAAGCTTGAAATTAACGGGTGCCTGGCAGTGACCCCTGTGTGACCTCTAAACGCAGTAACGCACAGCTGATTCAGAACATGGAGCGTTAGACAGAAGAATGAGTGTTTATTACACTATTCAACAACAACAGTGAAGTCCCAAGGAGCGGTACGTAAAGCCCGGACACTGGGCTGAAACGAGCTGAAAACCTGCTGGACGAGCTCTTCGTTCACCAGAGAATAAAACACGAGGCAAGAGGACTCACCGCCGAAGGGGTTGATCCCTCTGGTGATCCTCTGAACGATGGCATCTTTCACTTCCCTCCTCCTCACACACTGGATCCCCAGATTCTGGAAACTGTGTCAATAAGAACATAAAACCCAACATTAGAGAGTGACACTGCTGTAACGACACACACACACACACACACACAGACACACACAGTGTTTTCTCTATTTAAACATATAAGAGTGATGTCACTGAGGGGAATTCCCTTGTTAAAATTTTCTTCACAGACAGATCTGCTTTGGATAAAAAATGTGTGTGTGTGTGGGTGTTTGTGTTTGTGTGTGTGTTTGTGTGTAATCTGCTGTATGTTTGCTTTACAGTATATCAGAGGTTTTCACCCAGAACATCTTATAATACAGTGCAGCGAAATGTGAAAAACATTAAAAGAAACGGATCACGTGTCATCGTGTTTACGTGTCAAACGGATCACGTGTCATCGTGTTTACGTGTCAAACGGATCACGTGTCGT
>NC_051451.1:29662832-29665234 GCF_001649575.2 Kryptolebias marmoratus | reverse complement strand
GTGTTTACGAGTCAAACGGATCACGTGTCGTTGTGTTTACGTGTCAAACGGATCACGTGTCGTCGTGTCAAACGGATCACGTGTCGTCGTGTTCGGAAGGGGAACTCACGCGATCACTCTGCGGTCCGGACCAAAGTCGGCCTCGTAGAATCCGTCTTTGCAGTCCTTCCCCACCAAGTCGTGAGGATGTGGCCGGTAAGGCTCGTTCTTCGTCACCAAGTAAACCCGAACTTTCCCCTTCCCGCAGTAATTCAGGATCTATGAGTCACAAACACGCCAAGCCTTCAAACTTCCACAGGAGCTCTATAAATGCTTGTTCTGTGTAAATCAGGAGGTTCTTGTGACTGACCTGCACGCTGGGGTAAGTCCGGTTGTTGTCGGAGCTCTTCTCTCCGGGGATGCTCCCAGCGGAGCGACCTTCACACTTATACCTGAAGCGCATCCCTCTCTGTTTGGGCTGCTCAAAGATCTGGATGGCCGGCTCGGGCACTGAGGGGCAAATAAGAGACTCTGGTGAGCACAACCTGCTGAATTCATGAGTTCAGAAAAAGTTTTACTGAATTATTTGTTTTTTGATAAATAACAACTAGCTCAAATTAAGAAAAAATATATAAGCAATAAAATTGAGGCAAAAAGGATCTTTTGATGAAAGACATTTTGACATTTCCCAGGACAAAAAGTCATCATGACTCTGCTCCAAGTTCATTAAAGGGATTTTTCTATTAGTGAGGTTGTGTGGATAGGATATAAACACTTATTATCTTACCTGTTGTAGGTAGCTCTTTGAATGAGTTTAATTAACTTAGGAGCTAACAGCTAGTCTGAATGCAGCGAAAACCAAAGTGAATCGCAGTCGTCTGAAAACGGCGCCGATCTCTAAAGTTTCTAAACGATTCATGTGATCGGTGTTTTATAAACTTCTATACACCAACAAAAATATAATCCTCCCACAGGAAGTGCTACAGCAATTGCTGCTGGTTGCACTTGCAAATGACCACAAAATTCCATGTAATTAATGGTGTCATGTGAAACTAACCAGCCGTTAGCTCATCAACCTGAGGTCCATCTAAGAGCGATCTACAGCAGGTGAGATATTAACTGTTCATAACCTTCCCACAGAAACGTCAGAAATATCCCTGAAAGTTCAAGAACAGAGAAATGAACAACTTCCTGTTGACTTAAGTTTTGAAAACTGAACTTCCTGAAAACACAAAGTTTCTTTCAGAATGACTTTTACATCCTGAGGATAAATAAACGTACGGATGGATCTTTTAAAATTGAAAATCTGAGCTCTCTAATAAGACAAATGTCTGCCTGGATTAAAATAAAAAACATTTCCATGAAACTAAACTTGACGCAGATGACGGCAGTGAGAGAGGAACTAAAACTGATCAGGGAAGTGTTTCTGTTCAAACTCATGTAAGATTAAATTGTTTTTTTTTATAAAACAACAGCTGAGCCACGCTCTCCTTAAAGTGCTCGTCCGTGTTTTTATAAGGACACAATGAGAACAAGTAAAGTAACATTTCTGACATTTTTACACAAAGTGCAGCTGATCAGTATCATCATCAATATTACTGCAAGTTCTTTAGTTACACAACTAATCCTGCAGCTAAAAAGATTTATTATATCTGCCCATAATAATAATAATCACTAATGAAACAAAGAGTACAGATGATCAGGAGCTGAAAACTCAAACTGCTACATTTGAACCAATCATCAGAAAAAGGAAGTGAAAAGAGACAGACTTTCCTCTGAGTTTCTGTGAAAACAAGCATCTGATTTTAGCACATTTATTAGGATTAAAATGGACTTACTCAGGTGTGGATTATCATCTAACATGGAGGGCAAAAGAACTGAGAAGAAAAATAACAGGTAGGACTAAATTAGACACATTTAAAGGCAAACACATATACAAATTATTTAAACAATAACATCTCTTTTTACTCAGAATTATCTGCAGGCTTTTGCAAACTCTGTCGATTAAAACTAAACCGAATATAAGTCCGGCGGAGAAAAGATAATATCCAGAGAACCTCGGGCTTAACTCTTCATTAACCTGAGGTAAATATGGACCTACTCACCGTCCATGATGCGAACCTTCTCACCGAACCTCGGTTCCGTCTCTAGCAGGACTGGATGACTGACAGACACCGAACAGGATTTTACTCAGGAGGCTCGTGGGAAATCCCCTCCGTCACGGCGCTGAAGTCTGAACTGACCAATCAGAAGCGTCCTAGCAACGAGCAAACAGCCAATAGGAGACGGAGAGGTGGAGCCAGAGCCCGCCTCTCGAGAGTCCGCGGCGCTCAAAAAAATAACAAAAATGGCGGCATGGACAGGTCTCAGTCCATCACAGGGACACCTGGACGGGTCTCAGTCCATCACAGGGACACCTGGAC
>NC_051451.1:29630833-29659949 GCF_001649575.2 Kryptolebias marmoratus | reverse complement strand
CCTGGACGGGTCTCAGTCCATCACAGGGACACCTGGACGGGTCTCAGTCCTTTTCGGGGACACCTGGACGGGTCTCAGTCCATCAGAGACACCTGGACAGGTCTCAGTCCATCACAGGGACACCTGGATGGGTCTCAGTCCATCACAGGGACACCTGGACAGGTCTCAGTCCATCACAGGGACACCTGGACGGGTCTCAGTCCATCAGAGACACCTGGACAGGTCTCAGTCCATCACAGGGACACCTGGACAGGTCTCAGTCCATCACAGGGACACCTGGACACATCTCAGTCCATCAAAGACAGAAAAATTAGAAAAATCTAGATTTGTGAATTAAGAAGATTCCAAGTATTATGAAATTGTTAATTCAAATCTGTATTTTTTGTTTATTAAACACAGTTTTGCTCGTCAGTGGCTCCTGAGAGGACATGATGGAGACTTTATTCCTCAGGACGAGATACGTCTTCTAACCGCAGACTGCAGAGACGTCTTTGTTGCGTTCGTCAACTCACTGTAGAACCTGAAGATCACATTTTAAACAAAGTTCTTCAGAAGGTCACCAAAGTTTGGAAACAGATCCTCCATAAAGTTTCTGTTAAGAAGAACATGTGTGGTTCCGCAGGGATGTGTGCTGGGACAACATATTTGTTTCCAACAGAGAAGAACCTGCTGATAAAAGTTTTTATGTAATTTATTACATTCAGTCACAAAGTAATAACGAGTTTATTCCTCTGAAAAATTTAATTGGGTGTATACCAAACACACATCTTCTTCCACATGAAGTTAGAAATAATTTTGTTTGTTTTAATTAAATGATGCTGGGCAGAATATAATTAGTATAATTATATATTATATATAGTATAATTAAACCTTTCATGTGATGTACTTCTATTTTAGATTTTGTAAAGGTGGCAGACACCCTCTCTACATGTATTTGTTTTTAGAACTAGGGTGTTTTGTTGTCATTTACCTGAGATTTTTCCAGAAAAACAAAGCTGGTGTTTTAGTTAATTAATCTGACAGAAGTAATAGTAATGAACCAAAACACACAGCTTGTTTTTAGGGGTTTAATAGATTTACAGACTCATTTAAAGGAAGTGATAAACACATAGAAAAATACCCTCTCAGTACATTTTGAAAACAAACATCTACGTGTTTCTGAACAGTAAAATGAGTCGTCTGTAACAGTGGTGCAAATTTTATTTAAAGACCTACCTGCTATGAAAGCTATTAAAACAAAAATCACATGGTACAAATATGTAAATATAAATTAAGTGATAAGAAAACCAGTAATGAAGAAAATGCCTTTTTGAGGAAAACAAATCTGCCCTCTGTACATTTAGTTTGGAAAAAAAGGAGCTTTCATCCCATCTGAATCTGGAGGAGAGGTGGCCTCAGTTTCTCCTCCGAACCCCATCACCACCACCACCATCATCTGTGGACCCAGAAGAACCTCCACAGGAGGCACAGAGGGTTAAACACCCGGAAACTAATCTGTTCTGGCCCAAACAAAACTCCTCGAATCATCGGATTTGTTTCTACGAAACTCCAAAAACTGTCCACTGAGGTCTACGGCCGGGAGCTGAGCTTGACAGAGTAGGTGGGAGGGTTCTGGATTATTTGGATCCTGTAGGTTCTAGTTTAGGTCTCATGATGAAAACATACATCAAACTGGTATTTAAACACATTCTTAAAACTGTCTAGTGCTCACTGTTCCACAATTTGCAGGAAAGCAGAGAAGAATCTGGACCAGACAAGCAACAAGCAGAACACTAAGGTTCTAATAAACAGACAAGTATTATCGCACAGAACGTTCTTCTACAGTTCTGATGTGACCAAACAAAAGGGAAAGAAAACACACAACCATTGTTGTTTTGAGTATGATGATTCAGTTCTTACCAGCACTGATCTGGACATGAACGTCTACACTGATAGATGGGAAGTCCAAAAACCAAGCTGGAGTTCTCTGTGTGGCTGAGAAGGTCCGAACAGTTTGGTTCTCCATCATATCAAAGCAAAAACCCTTTCACTGGATACAGAACCCACAAAAGTCTTCAGGGCTGGCAGCATTTAGTTGTTGACAAGCAGTAGAGAATTTTTTTTTTCCACTTTTTTTTTTCTTTAGATAAAACTACAACAAAATCAAAAGACTCAACAGTGATCTTTTGTTTTTTTAAGACAAAAAGTTCTGTACATTAACATTTACAGTAAAGGGTGGGAGAGGATTAAATGGGTTTAAAAAAAAAAAAAGACATCAGCTTGCTCCAAAAGTGTTTGTAGCAAACTGGGATATTTTATTTTTAAAAGACGTTATCTGGAGAGAAAAACAAAAGGAGCAGCTTATCTTCCATGTGAAACACAGAGGGAGGAGAGGAGTAAAAAAAATGCTGCTGTGGTTCTCAGGTCCTGCTGGGGGGCAAGGGGTTGACTGCTGCTGTGGTTCTCAGGTCCGGTCTTTGTGGGCTGAACCTCCGGTCCATGGGCTAATCTGTAATCTGAATGATCTGAGGCGAGGAGTCCGTCTGTCCTGCTGCTCTGCGTTTCCTCTGACAGACCTGATGACCCCGTCCCTGTGCGGAGTCGGCCTCCTGCTGTTTGTCCTGACTGTAAAAACCCGGTTCTGTGTGAGGATGGTTCCAGTCTGTTGGTTTGGACTTCACGATATGTGGACTCTGGCCTTCTCTGTTTCCTTCAGCCTCTTGGCCTGTTCCTCCAGGGAGGGGGAGTGGGGTCTCTTTGAGGCCGCTCCGTTCAGGGGCTCAGAGATCCTGCTCACCAGGGTGGGGATGGAGCTGCCAACAGGGGGCGCCACATGTTTGGGTCCCACATGTTCTACAGAAAAACAGAACACTTCAGTTATTTATTAGTGTCTCCATAGAAGTGCAAAGGAACAAATGCAGTGAATAACATGCATTTCAATGACAACACTTAAGATTATCCACCTCTAAACTCTCCTTATATATATATTAAAAATTGACATCAAAATAAGTTGCTCGGTCAGGGGATGTGTTGTAACTTCAACAGAGTTTTTTGGTAACTGACATTTGCTACAAATTTAATCCCCCAGGACCTAGGACATATGAAGATTCCTTCAAATTTTCTGTGAATTTAGTGTTTCTTCCTGCTTTGACAGACTTTCAGCTAGAAACACCACTTTTAGATATCTTTTTCTATTTCTGGACAATCACAGTTTAAGTTTGATAAAGATGTGTGTTGTTTCTGACTGTCAGAGTGAGAGGTCATGTGACCTAAAGCGTGGAGGTAAGGCAAGTGATGACCACCTGGTCGCAGGATTAAACACCGAGGGAAGATCGATGATGACGCACAGCTCTTTGTAATTAGTTTAACATTAATTAACCACAAAGAGAGTCACTAAATGAGTTCTTTCATCGTGTTTTAGAAACGCACAGCAGCTGAGTTCTGCTCCACAATACTCGCTTCATTTCTGAAAGCTAACGTCTGTGCGGGTCGTGGCTCCATCGGTGATGTAAAAACAGCCAGAGGCAGCGTAAAGACAGACTGGGTTAGGGTTATGAAAGAACCTCCTCTCTGACCTACACTGAAGCTGCAGCCCCCGCCCCCCCCGATGGTGAGGACGCGATGAAACACTCACTGGAGCCGATGACAGGAATGGACATGCCCTTCTCTTCGGCGGCGGCAGGAGCCTCAGTGGGGAGGGTCCCTTCGAACATGGGGGGTTTGGGGGGGGTGATGCTGCACACATTAAAACGAAGACCATCAGAAACAATCACATGACAGATTAGACTTCCTTAGAGGTTAAAGGGACAGTTCAGACATTCTGTGGAAGAGTTGTAGATCGCTCTTTGAGTGACCAAACTGACAGGACTGATGAGCTAACGGCTTTTACAGCGATTCATGTAAACATCGTTTTATAAACCTTCACGCCACATCACGATTATTCTGACTAGTCATTAGCTCATCAGTCCTGTCAGAAATAATCTGTCTGAACTGAGGTCTTTCAAAAAGCTAAATCTGAGTTTATTTAAAAGAGTAACAATGCACTTTAATCAGTTATGAGTACAACATAATCACATCATGTTGGGCAGATTTATTCCTGCAGGTTGATGCTACAAGTTCATAATAAAACATTTTAATAACTATCCAGAAACATCATTATAAAATTACATGATCTTGAATGAAAGCACCACTAAAAAGGCACAAACAGCCTGTGGATAAACCCAACAGCCTCTAGGATAAACACAATGGCAGATCAATTAACAGAACATGGTTCTTAGTTCCAGATATGAGCTGACTACAACATGTAAAACATTAATCCTTTAACAGAATGTCTGAAACATCCCTTTAAAGCAGTAACAGACACTGACGTGCTGCGGTTGAGAGCCAGTTTGATGGAGTTTTTAACAACTCGACAGCTGTTGCTAGCTGGGAGAGGTGACGATGCATCTGGGAGCTCCATGCTGGGAAGTCTCTGCAACAGGAAACAGAAACAATAAACCACGGCTGACATTAAATCAACTGATAAACAAAAGGACTCATTTACCTGTGTCCTTGAGCTATCAATTGTTGAAATGGGCTTTGCTTTGGCTCCAGCCTGAGGGGGCTAACAGTGGAGAAAGACCAAGTTAATTATTGTTAATAACATCAGTGAACATAACAGGAAATATAAAAGCGGCACTTACAGTACTGGGTGCTTCTCCGTGTGGAGCACAGTCTGAGGATGGTGGGTATGGCTCTTTAAATGTGGAGTCATCACTGGATGCCACCTGCAGCAACACACAGAACCACAATCATTTCTATTCCAACAACAGGTTCTCTCAATCTGTCAGCGAGGACAACTCCTTCCTTACTTCGGTATCTTTGTGCCTCTTGGCCAAGTCCTCCTCTGTAGGGGAGTGTGGTCTCTTGGCAGGGGGCTCGTTGATGGGGTCCTCGAGGCCGTTGGGCTCCTCTTTTGGGCTGCTGGTGGCGCTGGGCTTCATGCTCCCACTCAGAACATTGCTGACTGAGGTGCTGGCTGGAGGAGACGGAGGCTTTGCTTTAACTGTGGCCTCTGCACAATACGGGGAAATGACACATTTTTCATAAAAACATTTTCTTCTCCAGTCCGAGGACAGGTTTGTAAGATTTGAACTCACTTGAGCTGATGACAGCGATGGACACGCCCTGCTCTTTAGCAGCAGCTGTTGTGCTCGGTGCTGGCGGGTCCTCCACAAAAAGCTGCTTGGGGGGGATTTCACTGGAAAACAGGAAACCAACACTTAGCACCATGTTGTGGCATGAAGCACAGTCTTAGCCGAGTGTCACTGTAAGAAAAAAACTAACCTGTCGTTTGTGTCAGCTGCTTGTTTCTGGGGTTTGCTGGTTGGGGAGGTGAAGGGAGTCCCCGAGTCGGTGTCTCTGGAGCTGTCCAGGTGACTGCTGTCCAGAGAGATCCGCTTGGAGCCCTCGCTGTTCGAGCTACGGTTCAACTCTGCTATGCTCTGTGGGGGGAAGAGAAAAAGGGGTTAGGAAAACAGACAAACGCCTTAACAGCAGAATGACGGTGGACGGAAGATTTCTGACCCGTTTCTTTCTCTGTACAAGCTCAGGAGGGAGATACTGATGCAACTGTTTCTTCTTCACATGTGTTGCTTCAATCTTCATCCCGTCTTTTAGCATGTTGATGTTGTTAGCTTGTCTGTACACTGTAGAGACCAATGGAGTTAGAGCGAATTTAGGGCTTTAAATACAGTTAACAGCTGAACCGACACATAAAGCAGCTCTTTGATCAGTTGTCTGTCATTAAAGTCAATAATTACCACAGTCATTTTGAGAATAAACCCGTGACAGGAGACAACCCACCAGTATCAGTGAAGGACTGAATGTCAAAGGTCAGGTCAATGTTCACGCTCTCTGCGTTCTCCACCTTCTTGAAGATGATTCCAATAAACCACATGGAAACAAATTTGTTCCTGTTGCAGAAAGACCCAAACATCAACATGTGATTAACCATTCTGCTGAGCATCAGTTTGACTGGTGTGGAGCTGGACTCACTCATTGCTGTTTTCTTTGGACCCTGGGAAGGACTGAGGGTTGACATGAGCCAGAGTGATGAACTCGTTCCTCTCAAGGTTTCCCACCAGAACCCGGATCTTTGACTCCACAAGTCCAATCCTGGAGACGAACATCATCGACTCAAAATATCAGCTGAACAATCCACATGAGATGCTCTTTATGTTTATTATTTTTGTTTGCCTGATGCACAGAACTACGTCTGGTGAACACAAAAGCACATCATAGTAAGTGTAAAGCATGGTGGTGGAAGGGTGATGATTGGGTCTTAACCTGGACATTTGTCAGTCAATCATTGCCTCCTCTGTTTACCACAGAGGACTATAACAGTAAAACTGCAGGGGGAGGGTGTGAAGGATTTGCAGCTCATTTTCTGTGTCTGCTGTTAGTTTCCAGGGAAATTAAAACGCACTGAAATCCCACCAAAATGTTCATTATTTTTGGTGAACTCAACTCTAGATAAGCAACAGGGCAATTCCCATTTCTACTCCAAGTAACAGCAGCGTTTGCTAACGTTTGATGGGGTGGGGGCCTTTAACTCACCATTCCAGGTGGTTTTCTTCTGTGGATGCACTGGCAGTCAGAACGATGTAATGCCTGTGAGGGGGACAAAAACACAAAAACCTTCAAACCACATCTGGTCCGGAAGAACTTCACACGTTTAAACTGGCTGCTGGTAATTTGTAGACGTTTTGCTGAAAAATAAAAACTGCTTCAGGATTAATCAAGAATTATCTTTAGCCTCTGCTGAAAGCAAACATGATCAAATCTTTAAACTGGGCTTGTTCTTTTAAAACTTTCCTACATCAAACATACTGCAGAAAAATAAACAACAGAAGCAGCCAGAAATGACTGAAAGGTGAGAAATCTCCTCACTGCATCGGCCCATTTCTGAACCAGTCTCTGAGAAACTCAACACTTACTTGTACTTTTGGAAAAAGTTGGGTGGCTCAAAGAGCTTGGACCATTCTGCTTTGCCTTGAAGAATCTCGTCTGTGACGCTGAGACCTGTTCATGACAAACCAACCCTCTGAGTCTGAGTTTCTGAAGGCTTCTCCGTTCAGACAGGTGACTGGATTTACCGTGTTTGAACTCCTCGGTCATGATGGTGCGCGTTGATGTGGACACGTTGTACGTGGAGTTCTGCTGGGGGTAGGCAGGTGTGATGATGGGCATCAGGTGGTACCTGTCAGATGGGTTCACCTAAAACCAGGAACAAAGACGTGGATTAATTTTAACTGCACAGATGAGAACTAGACTAACACCAAACAGAGCTGATGAAGACCACCTCCTGCATGGAACGAAGAACAAATCAAAACTATTTATGGATTCAAACTCATCTTCAACAAACTCTTCTGTGAATTCTTCCGTAAAGAAGAAAGACTTTTAATATAAATGTCACAGAATATTAGACAGCATTAAAATCAGTTATCCAATCAGCATAAAAAGGTATGAATGCAGATTAATGAAGAATTACAGACGGAGCTAAAATTGCTTTATTTGCAAACAGCTGACACCAATAAGTGGCTTTATTATATTTAGAAAGAGCAATTTTGTTAGACCACATTAAATTTCTGGTTATTAGCTTTGATAACACTTAATAATCTGATTAAAAAAAGTTTTAAACCTCTAAACTCATTTTCCCTCATCTTTCATTAAATAAATATAGATAAATGTTGTCCAGAACCACAAAGCCTACACAACTCATTGTTTTATACATTTTACAAACAAAACTGTAGTTTATTAAAACATAAAATTAAAAAATTGTGATAAATTGATATTTATTAGTATTTTAACTCTTGTAAAGGGGGGAAAAGATTTATTTTATATTCTCTGATAAAAGTCAAACACTGAACTATGACAGTTAATGTGAATAATAATAATAATAATAATAATCTGTATCTCACTTTGAAATAATAACATTCTTATCAATTATTATTCTGAATGGAATAATTAGGTCATTTTGTTGGATATTTAACTGTGACCAAATTTCCTCTAATAAAAGCAGAAATCTTCCTTTATTTAAACTTTTATCAAGCCTTTATTTGTAGTTCTAAAGTTATCTATCTTTGTTTCCCGTCAGAAACTCGTCTCTAAGGTTTAAAATCGGGTGGATTTTAAAGAAAGACCTCGTTGTTTGGCAGGAAGGAGGATTCATGAAGATGCTAACACAAACTGACCTATTTTAACCTGGACAGTAGAACTGCTGAACTAACCTTTCTTATTGTGTTTATGAATATAAATATTAATCTTCATGTTGTTTTTGGTGAAGTAGCCGGAGGTTCCAGATGCTGACAAAAAAACTTATCATTCTGGTTCCTGAACAGAAACACTAAACACAACTAAAATGTTTTTACTAAAAACAAAAAACAAACCTAAACCAGAAGGACCAACAGACAGAGGGTTTACCTTTAGGCAAAAATATGATTGTTTAAAGAAGAAATCAAACATTTTCATGAAGTCCAGATCCACAGC
Organism: Kryptolebias marmoratus; assembly: GCF_001649575.2. Classification (NCBI taxonomy): domain Eukaryota; kingdom Metazoa; phylum Chordata; class Actinopteri; order Cyprinodontiformes; family Rivulidae; genus Kryptolebias; species Kryptolebias marmoratus. Next base: position 29,651,441 of record NC_051451.1, on the reverse strand, counting down.
TGATAAAATAAAACCTCAGCTCTACAGCGCCCCCTGGTGTGCGAACAGTTGCTCATCCTCAAGTCCTCAAGTAAAAAAAATCATTTTCCAAGTTCCTGCTGATTTTAATGATGTAAAGATTATATAAAGTGAAATACTTGGATTTTTTTTTCTTTGCAGAAAGCGTTTGAAGTCTGTTTTCTGTCCGCAGACAGAGACATTTAAAACAAACATCAGAAAGCTGCGACTTAGTTTCAGTTGTTTGTGCTTTTAATTAATGAAACAGGAAACCTGAGCAGAGTTAAGATCACTGACACAAAGAAGGATAAGACAAGAAATTAATCTGTTACTCAGCTATTAGCAAACAACAGACAATAAGTCCTTTTCTGAATATAAACACCTCATTTAATATAAAACTGGTTATACTTACTCTAGGATCCCACACAGGTAAATTCAGATTGCTGTCCTCCGGTTGTTTCAGTAAAACAGGATTTGGCCACTCCCTAAAGGAAGAAACAAATAAAAGTGGATTTAATAAAATCATCATCATCATGTAAGATGTTAAAACTAGAGCAAGAGCTCTGACCATTTGGAGAAGACCAAGAAGAACTTATGAACCAGCGTGGCAGCCACGGCGTTGGGGTAGAGCTGGCAGGTCCTCGCCACCAACATGGCCCACGACACGCCACCCAGAAAGCCTAAGATGTTGGAATAAATTCCTCGACCTGCAGCCACACAGGAAAAAAACAGGTTAAAGGGACAAGATGCAGAGGCAAATATACCACTGGTTCCTGTTTTCAAGAGCTTCAATAAAACTGAGAAAAAAAAACACAATAAACTCAAACTTGTTTCTAAAAACCTGTGAAGCTGTGGGTTATTTAATTGTTCTACTCTAGAAACAGAATGGTTTAAATAAATTATTAAAAGACAAAAAAATGATCTGATTTCCATTTTCCATTATGATGAAGGGATGGAAACTGAACATGAACCAATTTATGTGTTAGTACAGAAATCCATCCACCTCCCCTCCCTCCACCAGCCCTCTCTTCCTGGAGGATCCTGAGGTGTTACCAGACCAGAGAAGAAGTCCTCTCTGCCTTCTCCAGGGTTTCACCCAAAAACACCAGAGGTCTGAACTTCCTCAGCTGACTCCTGTCGAGGAGAACAGCAGCTCTACTCTGAGCTCCTCCTGGATGATGGAGCTCCTCTCCTTCTCTGTAAGGCTGAGTCCGGCCGCCCTGCAGAGGAAGATCAGTTCAGCTGCTTGGATCAGGATCTGCTTCTTTAGTCCTGACCCGAACCTCAGGACCCCAGCTGAGGAGATGCCTTCTTCACGACAGACTGAAGTCAGTCCACCTCCTGCTCCGTTCCTCCATCCCTCAGGAAACAGAAATCTGAACTCGTCCACTCGAAGCAGAGATGATTTAACTCCACCCAGAGGGAGCATCTCAAACATATTCTGCTTTTCCAACAGCAGTATATTCAAAGTCACTGCAGTTGTGCTTCCTGTTATAGCCATGAGTCATTAAGGATTATTTAAGGTACAAATCCCTGTTTTTATTTACATCTTCTAAGACGGCGCTTGAGCCAAAATTCTGATGTGTTGAACTGAATTCTTAGATCCTTTATTATCAGTTTTCACTTCAGGTTTTATTGGCGATGACTGCTCAAAAGATTTGTGTTTATTTCTGTAGTGACTTTACAGATTTTAATAATCGCCTCTGAACACGGGTCAAACGGGTTTCAGCTCCTCTTCAGGAAGAACAGACACAGAGGGGACCGTCCAGTCCAGAAGAAAACCAGACAGAAATGCAGATCTTCAGTTAGACTTGAACAGCTTCTCTGCAGAAACAACCTCAAACCCCAAAGTCTGTAAAAGCTCTAATAACCAAACTGGGCCTGGACATGAATTCTTCCGGGTCAGAACACCACTTACGTTTTGCCCAAAGTTTGATGGCTCTTAATGTCAACCTGAAGTTTTCTTTGTTTGGCACCAGGTACAAAATCTCATCAGTTACTCGACATCCTGCAAGAAGGAAAGATTCACAAACACCGTCAGAGAAATCACACCTTTTTGAAAAGTTATAGTAATAAAAAGCTCCAACTTTGACTAAAATAAAATACTGCTGTTTGTGTACATGCATATTTGACAACAAACATAAGCTTTGCTTCAGTAAACATTTAAAAGCACTCAGTCATTGTTATCTGAAATAAAAGTCCTGCAGTGTACCGTTAAGGCTGCGGATACACCTAATGTCCAGATTCTTCAGAATTGAGTCTCCCCTCAGATCCAGATTGTCGGGGATGGACTGGAGGGCCAATCTGGCAAAAAGCAGGTCGATCTGCTCGAACAAACAAACACAAGCAGTGAAAACAGTCCTTTCTGTTAACACAGGCTGTAAAACAACAGAAAAGAACATTTTAAGGCAGTTTGCAAATGATTTCAATCTCATCTTTAATTTAAAAATAATACAAAAGGTAACAATGAAGTCTGGTCACATGCACACCTTGTAAGTGTGAGACCTTTTATTATTATTATTATTATTTGTGTGAAAGTAGGTAACTAGTAGCCGGTCGAGGCAAACGGCTGCTCATCCTGGTTCTGGTTCTGCTGGTTCTGTTAAAGTGAAGTTTTAACACAATCTGCTGCCTTAGATAACTTTCACCAGCTGGTGTTTTACAGAGCCCGGAGATGACTGGTGCTGCAAACTGCTGTGATATAAATAAACTGAACTGATTAGTTCTCAAAGGTATCTGTAACTCACCTCAATCCCATCAAATTTGAATTTTATCACCGGAACAAAAGCATCCTCAACAGCCTTGAAGGGAGAGAAACAAAAATTAAAAATGTGGTTACTTCATCTGTGAAAGAAAAGTAAGATCGCTGCTCTGTGTTTCAGTAGCAAATGATTGAGAATACTTACTCTGAGATCTTTAATCTCTTCATGTAGTTTCAATTTCTCAAAAAAAGATTGGAAAAAGTCAATTCTTTCGACATGACGTGGAGCTACACACAAGGCGTCAATATCAGCTCCTGAAAAACAGCAGGTAATTTATTCTTTGCAACAGCAGAACAGTTCAAATAATTTAACTGAATTTCAGTTCTGAATAACCCTCAGCTCCCGGCTGGACGTCTTCTTACAGCTCACCGAACCAACGCCTCACTGCTTTTGAAAAGCGATTCAGTTAAAAGCAGTTGTCTGATGATAATCTGGATGGTTTTAGGATCTGACAGAGGGAACTAAATGACCTCAGGCCGGGTCTTAGACGCCGCCTGGCCCCAACCCACCCTGATCCTTTGCACCGTGAAGCAAGGTTGGAGGTAGGAACAGAGACGAGATGGTCAACGTGTGGAAAGGTAAGGTTAACGTGACGAAGTGATGACCACCTGGTCGCAGGATTAAACACCAAGGGAAGATCGATGATGACGCACAGCTCTTTGTAATTAGTTTAACATTAATTAACCACAAAGAGAGTCACTAAATGAGTTCTTTCATCGTGTTTTAGAAACGCACAGCAGCTGAGTTCTGCTCCACAATACTCGCTTCATTTCTGAAAGCTAACGTCTGTGCGGGTCGTGGCTCCATCGGTGATGTAAAAACAGCCAGAGGCAGCATAAAGACAGACTTAGAGGAAATGTTTTATGAAAGAATGTAAAAATAAATAATTTGTTAATTATTTTACAAAGAGATGCTAAAATAGTAAAAATAGATTTGTTTTTTAAAGTTACAATTAATCATTGTTTTATAGTCATGTTTCAAACTAAGTGTTTGACCTTAATCAGTACCTCATCGAGCCTTCAAGCTTTCCATCAGACATTCAGCCGGTTTAAAGAACAAACAGCCTCTGGGTGGTTTCTCCTCTCTGAACATGGAGCTGAAAACAAAGAGCAGCTGACGAGCTCAGAGAGGAGATTAGAGATCTCCATGTTGAAGCTAAAGACCATCTCCAAGCAGCTTCATGTTCCTCTGACCACAGCTGACAAGATTATTAAAAAGTAGAAGGTTCATGGGACTGTAACCAACCTTCCAGGACGAGGACGCAAGAGGAAATGCGACCCCAGGTTGATCAGACAGATAATACAGATGATAGAAAAAGAGCCAATGATCCAAAACCATTCAAGCTGAACTCCAAGGAGAATGTACATCCCTTTCTGATCGCACCATACATCACATGTTGAACCATAATGATGGAAGACAGAGGCTCCACCACTGACAGAAAAACAAAAAGGCAGACAGGAGTTTACCAAAATACATGTTGACTTCAGTCTCATCAGCTGTTTACAGAAGGAAAGAAAAGAACACCATGCCTACAGACAAACAGAGGGGTTCGGTTTGTTTTGGGCTGCTTAGCTGCATCTGGAACTGACAACCTTGAATTCTCAAGAAGTCTCTAGACTATCAAGGCATCGTGGAACGAAACTTGCTGCTCAGCGAAAACTCAGCCTCAGTTGAAGCTCATAGCTCCTTCAACAGGATATTGACCCAAAACACACAGCTAAAAGCACCATAAACATCTGAGAAAAACAAACATTGCACTATTCCTACATGGCCCTTCATAAGCCCAGATGTAAATCCTACTAACCATCTATGAAAGTATCTGAAGACACCATCCTTCAGACCTGAGACAGCTGGAGCCGTTTGCTCAGGAAGAATAAAACAAACTACCTGCTGGAAAAGGCACACGTCTCATTGTGATGCACAGAAATCACTTGTTGGTAGTGATTGCTGCAAAAGATGCTACTACATATTAAATTCAGGCTGCCATGTTTTTTTGTCCATTCAGTTTTCATTTCACTAAATAAATGAACTATTTAACTTAATCAATAATCAAAAGCAAACAATAAGGGATGCCAATAAACTTTGGTCAGTTGTAAGTTATTGGTGTAGTTGTCCAGACACCGGGTCCAGAAAATCTCCAGAAAATCTCCAGAGAGGGCGTCCAGGAGAGCAGTCACACCAGAGTGCATCCAGCTCTCAAACTCTAAATCGAGCCAATCCAGAACACAGATGAGCTAACAATACGCTTTAACACCCCAACAAACAGAGCTTTTTATCAACAATGATGCTGCTTATCCATGGCTGAATGCTCCTCTGTATTCACGATGCCAGTACTGTCAATCCCAGTAAAAGCTGCTGTTGGGAGCATCAAACAGTGGTTTTATTTGCTAGTTAAACAGAACAGCAATGATGATACATACCTTTTGTGTGCACTCCGAGTCTGTATGAACCAAATGTGAATATCTTGCCCCCAACACAACCAATTGCTGATGGTGGAAGATTCTGCGGAACATGAAACAATCATTAATGGTGTAATACAATAAATTAATATATTTGTGTTAAACTAAGGTTTTGCTGGTTCCGACTTCAGTAATAATGGCTTTCCTACCTTTAATTCACTGATCTCTGCGATCCATTCCTTCACAAAGTTATTCAACTTCCCGAGAACAGCAAGTCTGAAAGAAAATAACTTTTTCATGTGCCTGAAATAATCCACTGACAAGTCATGAAAATGAATGAAGCAAATGTTAGAAATCAGCTAAATTACTTTATATTATTGGAAACACAAGAAGGAGAGAGAATCAGCAGGTTCACATTAAGACTTTAAAGTGACATTTCTCCATGCCAGATAAATGCTGGATGGATAAATCCAGATAAACACAGATAAACCCTGGACGGCACTGAGGTGTAGCTGTTCACGACATTACATCGTGTAAAATTTTTATGAATGTTCTCCCTGTACCTGTGAGAACCTCCTGCAGAAACTCCAGCTTCCTGTCACAGTCCAATAACATGTTTCTTAGGCTGGCAGGAGAGTCAATGGTCTGAGGGTGTGTGTGTGTGTGTGTGTGGGTCTGTGTGTGTGTGATGGACGGTGATCTTTAACTGGAACACTTCTTCTTACTTGACTTCAGCCATCTTAATTTTCCCTTCCAATAATTTTATCCTGCAAATAAAGACAGTTCAGATCAAACCTGAAGGTGCTGGAAGACACCCCGATATCCGCCTCACACAGCAGCTGGACCGCAGACGTTTTACAACTATATTTATTTAAATAAGCAGACAACTCTATCATGATAAAAGGACAAGCTACAGTTGCCCAGAAATGTTTAGCAGATTATTTCTTCAAATAAAAATAAAGTCTATCACAGTGCTGCAGTTTTCCTTGCAGGTTAAAGTGCTCTGAAACAGTCTGACAGGAGGATGAGCAGAGGGATCTAAAGGAATGTCCTAATTAGAGATTTTATCCTGAAAAAAATACAAGAAACGTCTCACACAGTGGAGCCGAAGGGACAACAAAAATATCAATCTTGAGGATTTAGGAGAGCATTCAGTGTTAAAAGGAAATGAGGTTTTAACCAGTCTAAGAGCTCCACCTCCTCTCAGCGGACCTCCATGCACGTCTGAAAGCACAAGTGTCCTCATTCAGCCACAGTTCGGTCAGTTTGAAGCGCTTTCTCCAGGTGAAATTAAAAAACATCAACCTCTTCTCTGTGCCAACATGATAAAACCGGCAGCAGCAGAGAGATGTATGGCTGTTAGAGAGGTAACAGTGGGCACAGTCAAACAGAACAGCAAAATGATCCAACAAGCCTGTGTTACACAAGTCACTGACACAAACTGTTTAACAAGCCCTTTTTCATGCATGGGAACACAAACCCATTGTGTGAGGTCGAACAAATCAACAAGATTACAGAAAGTTTTGACCAATGGTCTTGATACACAACAAACATGAATGCTGAAGCCTCCGACAATCAGAAATCTGTCATATTTTAGTCCTATTCCCACCACAAAGTTCCCAGAATCCTTGATAAAATCTTTGTTAGTTGATAAGAGCACACAAGAGAATATGCCCAACACTGCTGAATGACTGAATGGCCATGATAACTTGCAGTTAAAGTTTGATTTGTAAACAAAAGCTGCATCTTTTTACGCTGGATTCAAGTTTTGTCCAAACAATGAAGCCCTGGCCAGATAAGATTCCTAAGTGTCTGTGCGCTCTCGCAGCTCTGCAGTGCAGTCAACAGAAAATAAGCCGTTTCAAAACCTTTTTCCTGCAAGCTCCAACTTTAAAAACTACTGTGTGCTGTCATTCACTGAGGCTGGGCGACTGGACGAACTTATCCACCATCAACGACAGGCTGAGCCATTTGACGGTCGTTTCTTTAAGACAGATTTATTTTGGCCTACGCCTCCCTCCCCTGCGTGCCACCAAGTTTAGTGCCGATTCATTTACTCAAACTTATAACAGAAAGAAAGAGTAGCGTATGTTCAGAAAATATTTATTTGAACAATACCACAGTGGTGGGAAGGGAAACAGATGCTGGCTTTTTTAAACCAGTATAACACAGTTTCTGTCTTTCAAACCCAGCTAAGTGTGAAACGAAAAATATAAAATTAAACAAAGCCTAAATAAAAAATATTAACTCGTCCAGCAGAGAACGTGCTTCCGCTGTTTTTAGTCTTCTGCTGAGCAATTTGGCACATACAAAATAAATGACTGAATATTTCTAAAAACTACAATGTCTCAGAATCAAAAGAAGAAGATAAAGAGAAACTGTTCCTTCCAAAAGGAGCTTAGAAATTCTTTGACTAGAAAACTAGCATGTTTATGTTATCGGGTTTCAGCAGGGTGCGCAGGTTGTTAACAACATTACCGGCGGTGCTAAAGACGCGTCTGAAGGTGTGCTTGTTGCCGGTATGAACAGATATTTTCTGCCATTTGAGATGACAAAGAAGTCCAGACATCACCTGCGCGAATATGTCGCCAATCGTCATTTGTTGGACTGACGAAGATCAGTTGAAAAAATTTTACATATCGCCCAACCTTACTGACCACAGCGTGACAAACGTACCCGGAGCTCTCAGAGGAAATCCACTGGACCTGTGCAAACGATCTGAGTTTTGCTACAATTTTGTATGACAGCATTTGTGTAATTTGTTGCTGTGTAGAGTGTGGAGCGACTGTTTCACGGTGCTGTGCAGATCGACTGTTATACGGTGCTGCGTAGAGCGACTGTTATACGGTGCCACGCAGAACGTGAAGCGACCGTTTCACGGTGCCGCGCGGAGCGTGGATCGACCGTTCCACGGTGCAGCGCGGAGCGTCGCTCGACCATTGCACAGTGCTGTGCAGATCGACCGTTATACGGTGCTGCGTGGATCGACCGTTCCACGGTGCAGCACGGAGCTTGGAGCGACCGTTTCACGGTGCAGCGCAGAGCGTGGATCGACCGTTTCACGGTGCAGCGCAGAGCGTGGATCGACCGTTTCACGGTGCAGCGTGGAGCGACCGTTTCACGGTGCAGCGTGGAGCGACCGTTTCACGGTGCAGCGTGGAGCGACCGTTCCACGGTGCAGCGCGGAGCATGGCTCGACCGTTTCACGGTGCCATGCAGAGCGTGGATGCAGGTGTCACGGCGCTGAGGACACTGAAAGCATCCGTCTGATCAACGCAGTCAGTCAGAAGCGACTGAAACACGCGCACATACATTCAAACAGTATGGAGTTAATTTATAAAAAACATGAAGATATATTTTATGCCAGACAGTGACAAATACAGAATCAGACAAACGTACAATCAGATATTACCAGAGAATGATTTGATTTAAACATCTAGTGAAAACACCGCACCTCGTTTGTGAACTTGTTCTGTGAGAACTGGTGTTTCTTACCTGTGATTTAGTTCCTCCTCGTCCTCAAACACACCAAAAGGTTTCATGGCATCGCACAGCTTCTTGGTATATAGGTGGTCTATTTCTCTAGGGGGGGCCAGGCTGATGGCAGAGGTGATGCCGTAATGTTTCTGCGGCTGCTGCCCCCCAGGCATCATGGTGCTGCTGCCAGGAACCAAACCAGGACAAAAACTTCACTTTTAGACGTTTTCTTATAAAGCTGCTACAACTACCGAGTCAGTTTACAGCAGGAGGTTCACCAACACTATCCTGACACTTTACTGTTTCATATTTACTGTTAAACGCGATGTAAACACTGACAGCTAATCAGCTGCGTTACTTTAGAATCAGAATCAGAAGCACAACATTTTCATTTTACATCACTCAACAGATGAAAAGCGAGTTTAGTAAGATAATATAGTTAGGTTCATAAGTGACCAAATTAACACTGAACTGAGGGAAATCTTACTCCTTAAAGGCTACAAACAGGTTGGAAGCACGAACAGGTTAGCTAATTTAGCAAGTGCTAGCTAGGTGCTACGGAAGAGCTGCTTTAAAGCCTCTCTTTCCGGTTAGATTCTTTATAAGGTAACATTTTTCTGAACAAAACCTTCAGAGTGAAATCTGTTTATTCTAACAATAAGTGACCCTAAAGTTGTCCAAAGCTAAGCAGCCTAAATAACACACGGTGGCTGCAGGCCATGTTGTTAGCTAACCATAGCTTTTAGCCATGTTGTGACAGTTGGCTAACATTAGCTTTAGCCTATTCTTCAGGAGCGCGAGAAACACGAACAAAAACAGTTTTAAAAGTAAAAAACGAGCCTCGTGCGAGCCTCACCTTGACATTTCTTTCATGACACTGCCAAAAGCTTCCACAGTTTTCCTGCTGTAATTACAAGAGAAGAAAACAAAGTGGGAAAAGCAAACAGCCTCGACCTGCTCTCAACAATGGTCACTTTCTAGAGTTCAGACCTTCCGCTGAACCGGAATCAGAACCGAGCCCTGCTTTCCGAAACCACATTTAGAATTTATCCTCCCAGAACATGAAGCGACAAAGCAGCATTTATTAGCTGTGACGAGTTCTTTTTAGATAGCAGACAAAAACTATAAGAAATGACAAAAATAACTACAACTAATAAATAACGGTGTTTGTTGAAGCGCGTTCCCCGCGGGCCGCGAGTCACGTGACCGCGCGGCCTCAGACAAGACTGGATATAAATAATAATATATGTACTGAATAATATAACATATAATAACATTTATACTGTACATTAATCTATAAATGTTAATGTATGCAGTAAATCGATCTGTTTATATTAATGTAGACGGTTAGATAAACTGTATATTTTATTTTTATTTATTCCGAACAGACGATAGAAGTAAGAAAATAATAATAATAATAAACAAAGTGATGCTGACATGCAGTTTACAGGATTTGTTCAGAAAGGATCAGGTAGAAGATCTTATGATTTCTTGTCCCTCTCATATTAACAAACAATCACACCAGATAAACCCTTAAATTGCTCCCACATTAAATAACCCTTAAACCTCACATTTACACAATTATTTACACATTATTAGTATCAATAGGAACATTTTTGGTCATTGAGATACCCATCCAACATATTTTCCAATCAGCTCATGTTTGTTTTATAAGCTGGTTTATATTTGAACTCTGAGCTCATCTTTTAACCCATTCCACAGATCAACACACTGATATTTAAAAACTCTTTTTGTTTGTTCTCATACATTGTTTTTTTTATTTCCTTCCCCTATTAAATTTTAACCCTCTACTCTGTCACAAAATATTTTTTGAACATTGTGTGGAAGTTGATGGTTTCTTACTTTGAATATAAATTGTACAGTTTTGAGTTTTACAAGGTCCCTGAAGTTCAGTACATTTGATTTAAAAATAATGGATTTGTATGTTTCCAATAACCCATTTATGTAGTATTCTGACAGATTTTTATTATTATTTTAGTTATTTTCTAATGTTTTTGAGTAATATTTCTTCTTACATTTCCTATTAGGAAATAGGAAGCACAAACAGGTTAGTTCATTAAAGTGTGTATAATATTGTATTCAGTAAATTAAACTGTGTATATGAAAGTGTACGGTTCATTTTCTGTATATATTATTGTACACAGTTCATTAAACTGTAAACATTGATCATGTAGATTTTGGCCAATGCAGTAACTGAGTTCTGGAGCCTTCATTTATTTTCTTCTTTTTCATTTCATTTCAGCACTTAATGTAACAGCTTATGATTTGTTATGTCTTAATTCTTACTACACTGAAATTATTAAGGCCTAAAAATCTTAATTTTTCTTCTACCAGTTTGTTCAAATCTGGTGTTAGAAAGGAGTCTAGTTAGCTACTGCAGAACGACGCTGTAATTTATTACAGAAGTGCAGACGACCTTTCATCTGTGTGGAGTTCCTCCCACTTCTGCTTTTTGGACTTTCACTTTGAAACAGCAGAAAGAGTCACTTCTGTTAGAGTTTCTTCTGAACAACAAAACCCAGTGAGTGTAAAAATGAGCAGCCAACCTCGTAAGGCCAACGTGGACAACTGGATTGTAGAGAACAAAAATGCTTTCTTGCCTCCGGTGTGTAACAAGCTCATGTGAGTAACAATAACTGCATTTATATTAGAATATTAATTAACTGTGGTCCAATGTTGGTTCTTTTTTTGCTAATATCAGCTAAGCAGAGTTTAAAATTTACGTGTATTTCAAAGGATTTAGAATACTCATTGTAATTTATTGATTTGATTTCTTTTTATCAGGCACTTTTCTCAGCTGCTCGTCATGTTTGTTGGAGGTCCAAACACCAGGAAGGATTATCATATAGAAGAAGGAGAGGAGGTAGTCTTAAATCTTCCAAACACTCGGATTATTTAACTGAAGTCTTGATTTATCTTCTTTTTACCCTGATAACCACGACAGATTCCACCTCACAGTTTATTTAGGCCCAGAGCCAGAACTGGTGTCGGCTCAGTTCTGTTCCTACAATCAGAAAGTCTGAAGGTTAAAGACTCACCGTATCAACAGACAGCAGCAGCAAACTCTTACTCAATCCAGGGTCCTGGGTGGAGCGTGGCAGCAGGTGAGGGTCCTGGGTGGAGCGTGGCAGCAGGTGAGGGTCCTGGGTGGGGCGTGGCAGCAGGTGAGGGTGCAGTCGTTAGGACACCTTTTCACACAAATCTTGTATTTCTGCTCTTTGCTTTAGCTGTTCTTCCAGCTGAAGGGAGACATGTGTCTAAAGGTGATTGAAAATGGTCAACACAAGGATGTGCACATCAAAGAGGGCGAGGTGAGTTCTCAGAACGGTATAATTATTTGGTTTCAGTGTTTCCTCGTTTGGTTTCTTTCAGGTCGAGTCTTAGACGCCTCAGGTCGGGTCTTAGACGCCTCAGGTCGGGTCTTTTTGTTCCACGTCTCTTCCGGTTCCGCCCTGCTCATTAGAGACTGCCGATGGAAGCTGGTGCAGCAACAAGTTCAAAGCAACAAGTCCTTCTGGTACCTAAGCTTCAGGAAATGGGATAATTGCTCCTCCCTCCCATGTGTGAACTGGTCTCCTGACATCTTTAGGAAGAAATCTGAACAAGTTTCGATACGTATTGAATGACCAATGAAATGACTTGGTAAGTCTTGTTTTTCTGACTGTTTCTGACACTCTGCCATATATTGTGTTCTTCTCCACTTGTAGATGTTTCTGCTTCCAGCTCGGATCCCCCATTCCCCCCAGAGACAGGCCAACACTGTTGGACTGGTGGTCGAGAGGAGACGGCTGCTAACTGAGACAGACTGCCTGAGGTTACTGGCTTTACTTTCAATATCCAATTCCTCCAGATTTTTGAGCAGCAGTCATCAAAAAACAGGACTTCATTTTAAGAAATGTGAAGAAACAAATAAAGTAAAGCTTGTTTTAGTTGTTCTGATGTATTGCAGACTATGAGACAAAAATGGATTGAAATAAGTCTCAGAGTAATGAATGATTCACAAATGTGTACAAAAATTGTGTGTAAATTTGTGGTTTTGCAAATGTATTTTTAATACACACACATTTATGAAGCAATCAGAACACAGAAAAATCACACAATTAAAAGTGTAGCGGTATTTTTATATTAGATGTTTTGTGAATTTAACCATCATCTCCAATTTCATTACAAGTGCTACAATAAGTTTAGTGACGAGAATGAGCCCCTCAGTACCAAACTCACTGCCTTTCCTGTAGCACGCTGGTGAGCCTTCCACTGCATTTACAACCTGGCAGGAAATATTCAACAATTAAATGTACATCATAAATGCTCAAGGTGAGGCATGGCCAGATGAAAGACGACGTGCTGTTTTATTTCAGTGCTTGGGTCCAGAAGGACAGCGCCAGTTCTACACATTTCCAGATGAAGGTACAACATCTGATGAAGCCATGGCTGCACTCGAAAGACATTTCTCCCCAAAGTTAATGTGCTGACATGCAGACACACATGCGGATAACGTGTGCAACGTGCCAATTCATCCACAAATCAATATGTCATTGTAGCCAGATTGTTTTAAGCTCAGCCGACCACCAACTGCTTCTATACCCTGATAGTCGCAGTCTTACTGCTTTCATAATACAATGGACTTTTTCAGTTCACAAGACTTATTTTGGACTTGCTTCAGCACTGTCTGCCTTCCACAAAATGATGCTTACAGCTCTGAAAGGTTTGCCAGAAGTCCAGAACTATTTGGATGAAATTATAATGTCTGGGAACTCCAAGATGCATCATGATGAACACCTACAAGCGCCTTAAAGACGTGGGCCTACAGATCATCTTCAGCAAAAGCTCATTTGGTCAGTCAAATATTCCATTCCTGGGACATGCCATCTCTAAGGAGAGCCTGCAGCCCAGCCCAGATCACCTGACTGCCATCTCTGAAGCTCCTGCACCAAACATATGGCAGCTCTTTGTTGGTTGCTGGGGTTAACCTCCTGCTTTTCACACCCTGTCTCCAGCTGAGACCAAGTACTCCATTATTAAAAAAGCTCTTGTTTGTGTGAGGGCAGTTGAAAGATGGAGGACATATGTGTGGGGACACAGATTCACATTCAGAAACAATCACCAAGCCCTTACCAAGTTCCTGTGGGAAACGTGCACCTAGCTGCAACTTTCTTGCTGTTAGGCAACAGCAACGAGCAGCTACCACAGGTGTCAAACTCCATTCCTCGAGGGCCGCTGTCCTGCATGTTTTAGACGTGTTCTTGCTTTAAAACACCTAGTTTAAATGGATGACTTGTTGCCATGCTCCTGGAGAACCTGATGATTTGGTGAGGAGGTAATTAAACCATTTGAATCAGGTGTGTTGGAGCAGAAAACCCTAAAACCTCCAGGACAGCGGCCCTCGAGGCCTGGAGTTTGACACCATAAATCCATTGATCCAGACTTTTTGTTTCAGTCATGCGAGTTGAGTTGATAATGTTGATTGTGCTCAATTTATTAATTTAGAGCGGATTTACAAAAACCTTTTTCCTACCCAGATAAACAATTCAATGGTACTGTGTTTTAGATTGTTTAGTGATGCACAGCAGCACTAACACTGGTGTGTTTTTAACTTCAGGTACTACGTGGATGACACCACTGACATCCTGTTTGAGAGATGGTTCTACTGCAAGGATCTGGGAACTGAACTAATTCCAATAATCAAAGAGTACGAGACCTTTTATATAGCAAGTGGTGTGTGCTGCACAAAGGCTGCTCACTTACAAATTCCACCCAAGTTCAGAGCTGGTTGCTGGAAGACTAAAAATGTGGTGAATGTGGCAGGATGTTCAGAAAATCTCAGGCTTCACTTTTAGGATGAGGAGAAGGAGCAAGCAGCAGCTTAGACAGCACAGGTTCAGAGAGTTTAGGGTCGTACAGAATCAGCACCTGTGTCTACTTTAACCGCGATAGAGAACAATGTGACAACCTGTTGCTCAGAAGAGGAGAGGTTAAATGAGATGCATACAAACAAAAAGTAACACCAGGCTGCAGTTTACTGGAGTTTTTATGATTTCAGAGCAGAAATTTGTGACGCTTCCTTGGGTTAAAATCATTTCAGCCCAAGTTAAATGATTTTTAAAATAAATTAAACTTGGGTGCAGCACAGTCAGCTGTCACACGCAGGAAGGAGTTTGGAAGTGATGCAGACTGTTTCTTATGTGGAAAGGCTCTTTCTTTACAAACCATCTCATTATATCAAGCTATATTGATATACATTCTACATGCAGATTTATGACATCAAAGCAGAGCAAAACAGGAAAACCTGACCCAAGTAAGTTATTCTTTTTTACTTTGTTTAATCTGATGATTTTTTTAAAATGATGAACAGCTGTAGTTTTATTTTTGGATGAATAGATGAAGTCTTCAGAGAACCTCCATTCCAGCTGAACACCATGAATGTGATGTCCCCTTTCTCCTTCAAAGACTGGCTGGACAAAAAGAGGCCGTCGCTGTCCGAAGGCATCAGTCTGTTCGGACCACAGTTTGAGACAGAGGTACAGGAAAGTGCCTTTTTAAAAAAAAAAGTTGTTTCATAAAACAGAAGATATTGTAAACAAATGGTTTCTTTCCCTCACTCGTTGTTGTTTAGCAAAAGTTCAGGATTTAGTGAAAAACATGTTGGTACTTAAGAGGAAAGGTCAAAGCAGATGACAGATGTTGAAACAGGGAAATACTACTTTACTGACTCAATTTATTTCTTGTTGGATGTCTTAACAGCGAATCAGGAGGAAAGCTGGTTCAAGTTTCTGTTAATTCTTCTCTAAAGCTCAGATTTATTTGAACAAAATTAAATCAGTTTGCAGCAAACCAATAATTATGTAAAGTTGCAAAATATTTGCAGCTGCCAAACAGCTGTGCAGCTGATAGAAAGCTGTGGGAGTGAATACTTTTGCAACCCGCTGTACATACTTCTTCTGTGCATAAGATGAGCTGTAGATCATGACAGACATAAAGGATCCACCTTGTCGTGGTGCCAACAGGTGTTGGTGTTTGGACCTGGACTCACAGAGACATCAGTGCAGCAGACCGATGTTTGGATTTGGCAGATGGTTTGGATCTATATGTCACTGATATTATACAACCATATGACGCTTCTCAGCTAACGCTAATGCTGCCTTGATGTCTTTGTCTGTGTTGTTGTCAGGAGGGATCTTCTAGAGTAACTACAGCTGAGGAGACCTTCCCTCTCTCTGCTGGAGACAGTTTATTAGTCCCTGAACAGAGCAGGTGGGTCAGAAAACTCACTGATTCAGTCGAAGGGGAAAAAATCATCCTTTCACAAAGTTTT
This sequence comes from Kryptolebias marmoratus, assembly GCF_001649575.2. NCBI lineage: Eukaryota > Metazoa > Chordata > Actinopteri > Cyprinodontiformes > Rivulidae > Kryptolebias > Kryptolebias marmoratus. Next base: position 29,635,473 of record NC_051451.1, on the reverse strand, counting down.
ACACATTTTCACAAGAAAACTATGAAACAAATTTTGTGCCTCTTTTTACCAAGTTGACTCTGATAATTGAAGGTCTGCAGGTATTTGTTAACGAACACTTTCTTTTAGGTCACACAGAAGCGTAAAAATCCATCTGTCTGCGTTGCGAGGCTTCATTTGAATTTATTAGCTTTTTTGTTAAGGCGAGGGGAGACAGAGGCAAAATCATCTTTAAAAAGAAACTAATTTATTAACTTTAACAAACAGATAAACAAAAGGGCTGACGTGGCAGCAAAAACAAACAATAACAAAAATCCAAACACAGGAACAGGGCATGGCAAGGTAGGGCCAGGAGCAGAACAAGAAACAACAACAATGATCCAGCAGGTTGGTGGAGAAAATGACCAGGTTTTAAACACAGGTGAGTGATTACAATAACTGACAGGTGGAGGTGGGCGTGGCAGACAATCAGGGGCAAACAGAGGAGAAGTGAATACTGACTGAGGCACAAGGAACCAGACACAAACAAGGAAACAAGTGCAAAATAAATCCAAAAGAAAACCCAATCTTTACATTTTTAGACATTTCGTTGTAGATTTGCTGGTGTGCTTATTTTAGCCGAAGTCCCAGCAGCAAGAAAGATGGCTTAATAATAAGTTTTGTTGATTCCAAACAAGCCATATGTGTCCTGTTTTTCCAATTTATCTGTCATAAACATGTTTCTCTCTGTAATGTTTAAGATGCAGCTTTATGATCATTAATGACTTGAAGATGGAACATCCACTAGTGGAAATAATGACAACTGTCTTTATTTTTTCTCTTTAAATAATCTATTTCTTCCAATGAATAAAATGTTTCTGATGTGTTTCTGTAGGTACCAGTGGCAGAGAAATGAGGGGACCGTTGCCTTGTTTGTCGTCCAGAACCCAGAGAGGAAGAAACCTTAATTCTCAACCATCAAAACACAAACAAACATAGTTTAAATCAGTTTTAATGTCAGCAGAGAGGGATAAAGGGATGTGTTGTTCAGTAAAGCTTTGTATTAACCTGTTAGTTTCCTTTTTAATGAACATTAATTCATTTCACAGCCAAACAGATGAAGTGTTTATGAAAATCAGAAATAAAAACAGGTGATACTTTTTGTCCTGGAATCTTTTGTCTGTGACAATAAGTTTGTTTCAAAATTTCTCAATAATCAGCTTTAGATGGCAAGGGTCCAAACTAAGACAATTCATAGCTTAAAAACATCTTTTTTATTTGTTTATTTTAGAAAATACAGACAAAAGTGTGAAAAAATGTCTAAAAACAGAAGAATTATTTTAATATAAAAACAGTAGAACATCATGTAGCTTGCAGAATTCTTTTGTGGCTGATTCTAAACAAGTTTCAGCTCAGTCTCATCCTCAGCGTGTTGCTGATCACATGCTGCTCGGCGATGAAAGCAGCGGCAGCCCACGGCACGGCGTACTCCAGAGTCACCAGGCCTCCCACGTTGTACCTGAAACCAGAGTAATCCCAGGGACAGGCCCCCAGCACACGCAGCACCAAGCCCCAGCTGAACTCCCAGGAGTAAATGAATAAAGTGTAGACCGTCAGTCGAACACACAGCGGCTGGTTCCGGGCCAGCAGCCGGGCCCTCAGCCTCTCCATGGTGTAGATGGCGAGGGCGTACATGGGCAGTGCCCACAGGCTGCTCTGACCCAGCAGCCTCTGGTCCTGGGTACTGCACACGCCACACACAGCAGTGAAAACCAGCTCACAGAGACAGCCGTGCAGCGCGTACACATAGAGCCTGAACAAGACGCTGCTGCCTCCAGGTTCTGCAGGCGGTTCATGTCCAGCCCCTGAGACGAAGAAACAACAGCTGAGGTTTGATCCGACCTGTTAGAAACTTTTATTACTTCTAATTCAAGCCTCACCGCCTGCAGGATGTTTCAGCTGCTGAGGCAGTCTTTGGAGATTTGGTCTGTGTGGGTGTGTGTGTGTGGGTGTGTGTGTGTGTGTGGGTCTCTGTGTGTGTGTGTGTGTGTGTCTGTGTGTGTGTGTGTGTGTGTGTGTGTTGGGTCTGTGTGGGTCTGTGTGTGTGAGTGGGGGGGGGTCTGTGTGTGTGGGTGGGTCTGTGTGGGTCTGTGTGGGTGTGTGTGAGTCCTTCTAGAAATGGTGGACGAGTTGTAAATACATTATTTCCATTTTGTTGCCTTTAATCTGGAATTTCAGTGGATTATTAATTTGAATATAAATAACAGACCTACAGAAAATAATCCAAAAATAATGAATATAAATTAAAAAATAATTTTTTAAAATAATTCTAAAAAATATAAAACTGAAAAATGACATGAACTCCACTGAAGCATGGTGGTGGCAGCATCATGCTGTGGGGACTGGGAAACTGGTCAGGTAAAGGAAAGATGGATGGAGAAAAATACAGAGAAATTCTTCAGAGATGTGAGACAGGGACGGAGGTCCACCTTCCAGCAGGACAATGAGTCTAAACCCTGAAGAACCCTCCTCTGGTTTCAGGAGAACCAGTTAAAGGTCCTGGAATGGTCCAGTCAAAGCCCAGACCTCCGTCCAGCTGAGAACCTCTGGTTGTTGGACACAAGCAGCACCGTCCAACCTGAAGGAGCTGCAGACGTTTGGACATGAAGAACGGACAGAAGGTCCAGGTTAGACGGACCTGAAGAGAACTGATGGACCAGGACCATGGAGACGGACCTGAAGAGACCTGATGGACCAGGACCATGGAGACGGACCTGAAGAGACCTGATGGATCAGGACCATGGAGACGGACCTGAAGAGACCTGATGGACCATGAAGACGGACCTGAAGAGACCTGATGGACCAGGACCATGAAGACGGACCTGAAGAGACCTGATGACTTGAGACTTGAACAAAACAGAATGCCAACAGAAGTGAATCGTTTTGCAGCCTAGTTTTGTGCAGTCTGGTTCTCAGTCTTGTTTGGTTTTTAGTCTGATCTTATCTGGGGACGCAGCAGTTCTGGCTCTAAAGTGGATTAGGAGGCTAACTGCTCAGATTAACCAGTTCAATCCTTGGAAGATCTTCAACAGGTTTTCAGTCTGTGCTACAAACCAGATTTAGTTCATCAGTTCTTTCAGCTGAGTGAGCGGTACGATTTTATTTCTTTTCAGTAAAATAATTATTTAACATTAGCACTGAATGACACTTATTACTGTATTTTTAAAATTAATGCAGTTTGAATAAAAGGAAATCGCTAAATTTCAACGGATCTGTTAAAAATGTAAACTTATAGTAAAAAGTTAATGGTTCTGGCTGACCTTGGTCTGCTCCGTCTTGTGTTCTCACGGTTCGTTTCCTTTCCTGCATTTTGTTCAGGGGATGGATCCGGCTGCTTCTCTTTCTGACAGTATGAGCGTCTGTGGGTTTAAGGCTAAACATTAAGCTGTGTCATGTTATCAGACAGACTGCTCTGTCATTGGCTGAACCGGTTCAAAAAGCCCGGAACCAACCGGAACCAAACCTGGACCACCTGAGGAATAAAGGAGGAACAGAAGTACAGATCCCTTTATGGCTGCACAAATAAACTTCTGATTATAGTTGGTGCAGGTTGCACAGATGTTCTGCATAATATCTGGCTGATATCAGTGAGCCACAGGACTGAGGGGTGTCACAGGAACTGGTAAAATATTTGTGAATGAATCAATATACCCTCACTGACACTTTGCACTTGGATCTGTTCAGTATTTACCCACACATGAGTAGAATTGACTGAATGTGAATCTTCCTGATGTAGTAAATTACGATGCAGGAAGTAGGAGGTTATCACGCCACAGCGTCACTTTGGCGTTAGAAGAACTAATCTAAAGGAGTCAAGGATGACATTATCAGGATCTTTGATGCAAAACACCAAATAAAACTTCAAGATTCACATCTTAGTATAAACTGTTTGTTCTAGCTGAGTATTTGCATGAAAAACTGTCAGTGTTGAAGTGATTTTATATTACTACCCTGTCAGTCACATATTACCAGTCCTTTGTAATAAAAATGAAAGTCATACATTAGGAGCTTTACTTTTTTCCAGAGCAGCTCACTGAACCTTGTTCAAAATCTTTAACGTATTCCTTCAGTTTACTTTATTTTTGGCAAACGATGTCAAGGAAGCAGGAGAACATCAAACTGGAACATTTCTGCAGCTCCTGCCTGAAACTCTTCCTTCTCCAAAACCCAGCAGGAGTTTGGGATTTCTTTTTCCAGTAATCTAAGAAGACGAAATGGAGAGACATGATGACAGATCAACTGTAAAAGAAAAGTTAAGATTGTGGAAAAAAGAAGACGTTAGAGCGTGACACCAAACACTTCATTCTGTGGTAAAATCTCACCTGTGCAAACACGAAATTCTGCTTTTTAAGAAAGGGTTGTGAAAAGATTAATTTTATTTGATTTTCTATAGTGATGAGGTTTTTTCTTCACTTTTCACACTGGCTGAAAGAAGGAAAAACAACGTGTCATGGGAGACCGGGCTTAGAGCTCCAACAGGACCGGGTTTAGAACTCCAAACAGGACCGGGCTTAGAGCTCCAACAGGACCAGGTTTAGAGGTCTAACAGGATGGGGTTTAGAGCTCCAACAGGACCAGGTTTAGAGGTCTAACAGGACCGGGTTTAGAGCTCCAACAGGACC
>NC_051451.1:29625949-29630733 GCF_001649575.2 Kryptolebias marmoratus | reverse complement strand
CACTGGCACCATTAATTACAGCAGTGGAAACTCCTTCAGCTGCTGTCTAAAACATCAGCTGAATGTTGCTGCCATTTTGTCTAAGCTAACATTAGCATCTCTTTCAGACATCTCTACAAAAATAAAGTTGAATATGTGTGTTACAGAGTCTATAAACCATGATAATTCTCTCTGTGAGTAAAGTTCTTGTTTTTAAGGACAGAAAACTCGCAGTACACAGATAAGATCAGTGTTGGTACACGTTCCCACAGGCGCTGCTTACCATGTTGTCAGAAAGCAGCTCTGAGAGCAGATGTGCATCCAGATGCTGCTGCTTCTGCTGTTGGTCCTGACGGTTTCTTTAGTGTGTGACGATAAAACTGGAGCCCGGGCCATCAGAGTCCAGTGATTCCTGCAGACACACCTTTATTCCCCTAATGGAACTGAACAGTTATCAGGGAGTTAATGACCATAACGTCAAACTGATAACAGTGATGTGTTTACACACACACACACACGCACACACACCCCGCCCCACACACACGCGCACACACACACATTTAATAGCAGAGAAAGTTTATTTAATTTATTCTTTTTTCCAGACAGCCTGTCACTCAATCCCGGTTCGTTCCTTATATTTTGGTTCCTGTTTTGTTGACGTGATGATTCTGTGCAACAAATGATGCGACAAAGGTTCCTTTAAATGCCAGTGAGTCAGTATTTGGCAGAACTTCTACTATCATCACCATCATGTTATAACAAGCCCTCAGAAAACCAGCTTTCTGAAGAATTTATCACCTTTCCTCTAAGATCACTTTCACTCTCAGCCTGAGATCGTTCGCATCTTTGCTTCGACTGACTGGTGAGTCGTCCATCGAAAGGTTTCATTTACATTTTATTTCATTTACATTTTATTGTAGATGAATCTATTTTTATTTAGATCTTGTAAGCTGAATCTTCCATCAAGGAAAACATGAAGGAGGTTATTTTAGACTTTTCAAGATACAGATGATGGTGTTTAATTTTTTAAAATTTAAAAGCTTAAACTTTCTGAACGGTAAATTATTTTTTTCTGTTAGTTTTCTTAATGTTTCCAGTTTGCATAAAAAACAAACAAACAACCAAAAAAACAGTTGACTGTAAACTAACAGTAACCAAGCTGCTGTTTTTTGTCGTATTTCCCCAAAGTGTGCGTTTCCTCATACTTGTAGCTGTCTGTTAATCGCTGTTTGTTAGTTAAGCTGTTCCAGACTCGCACACACACCCGCACACCTACACACACACACACACCCGCACCCCCCCTCCACACACACACACACACACACATCCGCACACACACACGCACACACCCACAGACAGACACACACACACACACACCCGCACACACACACACACTCACACACACCTACACCCCCCCTACACACACACATTCATCATCGCATTTCTATAAACTGATAAAAATCCTGTAAATGATAAAACACAAAACTGATGAAGGACGGATCTGTCCTCAGTTTGAACTTTTGAGCCTAAGAAACAAAAAATCAAATTCAAAAACAATAATCCAACCACTGATTCAGAAGATATCATTGTTTGTGTCATTAATAATACATCCTTAAATCGCCTTCAGCTTGTTCAGAATGTTGACTGACACCTCGAAACGTGAGCACATCGCCCCGTTCCACCGTCTTTGCCTTGGCTTCCTGCCCCTTTAGAATCGATTGGAAACTTTTATTGTTTTTAGAGCACACCCTCGCCCGGCCCACCTTACTTGTCTGAGCTGAGTTTTCATGCCTGTCAGGTCTCTTAGGTCTTCATATCAGTTTTTATTAGATATACCAAGGACCAGGTCCAAACGCCGGGCTGATCAGGCTTCTCAGCGGCAGAACCCAGCCTCTGGATCAAAGACTTTTTAAATCAAATCTTAAAACTTGTTTATTCAGATTAGCTTTTAATAGCAGCTAATACTGAATCCTTCCATTCCTGGTTTTTAATCTTTTGTTCTTTGATTCTTTCCTATGTTTTTGCTTATCTTTTTCTCTGCTCTAATGGTTTTATGCCACGTCTTTTTACTGTTTTTAACTGAGGTCACAAAGGGCTCTATGAATAAATGATTGAATGATTGATGTAATTATAACACAAAAATATCATAAGTTATGGTGAAAACCTCTTGTGGGGTTTCAGAAACACCCCTCAAGTTTTGTTGGTGATGATTTTATCTAACGATGTCCGAAGCTGTAACGGCTCGTTAGACACAGACATGGAGATACTTAGCAAGCACTGAAAACTTGAGTTAAATTAAAATAAAAAGCTGACAGGGCACCAAAAAAAAACCAAAAAACTAACACAAAGTCCAGGGAGCACATGAAACAACAACCATAAGGAGACATAAAACAGGAGGATGAGTCATTAGGGGAGCAAACAGTTTCACAGAAACTGAAGCAGGAGATAAAATACTGAGGAAAGGCTGATTACTGAGGAGAAACACCTGAGCTGATGATGAGCAGGTGAGAGAGAGGACATGAACACAGGAGTGACTCAAAACTCTCCAGTTTTGAAATGTTAGGAAGTGGAATTTCATCAGCTTCAGAATATAAGATCTTAAGCTTTTGCTCCATAAACATTTAAAACATTTTTTCTCTTCTTATCTTTTCTTTTAAAGTTTCAACAATACCAGGATGACCGGACTCCATTCAGACAAAATGGATTTGAATAAAACTGAAACTTGCCAGCCTCCTGATGACAGTGCAGGAAATGTCTTCCTCCAAGTTTTCTTGATGATTGAAACACTTGTGGGCCTTCCAGGAAGCATCCTGGCCTTGTGGATTTTCTGTTGCCGCATGAAGCTCTGGAAAGCCCACGTCGTTTTCCTTTTCAACCTAGTCCTGGCTGACTTCCTGCTCCTCATCAGCGTGCCCTTCCGCATCGACTCCCACTGGCGCGGGGACAACTGGACATTTGGGCCGACCTGGTGCAAGATCAACCTCTACATGCTGTCTGTCAATCGATCTGCCAGCATCGCATTCATGACAGTTGTGGCACTGGAGCGTTATTTCAAGGTGGTTCATCCGCATCATAACATCAGTCGATTGACTCCAACACAGGCGGGTGTGCTTGCCGGTCTGATATGGCTTTGTGTGATTTCCCTTCGGATCCCATTGTTGACCACTAATCTCCTCCAGAAAAGAGGCAACATCAGTCTGTGTCGCAGCTTTAACTCCTATAAGAAAATCCCTCTGCCTTTGCTGGTGCACTATGCTGCTTTTGTTATGGAGTTCTTCCTGCCATGGTTGGTGTTGCTCTTCTGCTCAGCCAAGATAGTCTACCACCTCCACAAACTGCGACTAAACAGGGAGAAGGTACGCCGGGCCATTCGAGTAGTGACGGTCATCAGCATGGTGTTCACCTTCTGCTTCATGCCAAGTGTCTTCACTGGTCTCATGGGGTTGTACATCAAGGCGTACCATCCTAACGAGTGTGCATCTTACAACATGTGGATCTATCTCTTCATGATATGCATGGGTTTCACCTACCTCAACAGTGCTTTAGACCCAGTCATTTATTTTTTCTCTAGCTCTTCATTCCAGGAAACCCTCAAGAACTCCTTCACCTGCAGAAAGAATGCCAGAGCAGCCATCAGTGAAATGACCACCTACTGAAAGACAAAACAGTTAAAATTTCCTGATTTTTAAAGATTGGTTTGAGGAGACAAGAAGCTCCTAATTATTATTTTTATTTGCCCTTTGATTATTCAAATAGGCTCCATTAAAACAAGATGTCTTGATAGCAAACATGCATAAAAAGTATTTTACAAAATTATTTTCTATTCAAAAATTTTATTTCAAGACTAGGGTTGCAAAAGGGCAGAAAATTCCCCCAAAACAGGTGTTTTCACTCCACTGTGCTGAGAAGTCAGTATTTTTGACCCGTCCAAATATTGTTGAACATACATTTCATATTCTGACTCCATTATCCACTTCAAGATCAATCTTAGTCTTTTAACATAATTAAAGTCTATTTTATAATACCTATAGCATGTTTTTATGCAAGTCTTAGTTTCTGCTCAGACTTGATGATTTTCACAGATATTTACATTTATTTGTATAAAAGTACATCTAAATATTTGTAAATGTGAAAAACTAAGTGATTTCTAAATGATGTATTTGACAATCTGATGTTTTATAAACATTTTTTAATTGGTTGCTATATTTTGTTTATTTTATTTGCATAAAACATTGCGATGGCTTGAATGTTTTGTTTGTCAGGATGTTTGACATCAAGGAACATTAAAAAACATCATTAAACAAAAAACTGACCTGGCTTAAAAACAAACTGCAGAACAAAGAAAAAAACAGAACCGAGCAAGAAGTGAGCTGAACGAACAAATGACCTGCGGCTGCAGGATAACCAGGGTAACTAAAGGTAACCAGGGTTTACCAGCAGGACTGAGGGTAACCAGGGTAACTAAAGATAACCAGGGTTTACCTGAGTAATAAAGGGTAACCAGGGTAACTAAAGGTAACCAGGTTTACCAGAGTAATGGAGGGTAACCAGGGTAACTAAAGGTAACCAGGGTTTACCAGCAGGACTGAGGGTAACCAGGGTAACTAAAGGTAACGAGGGTTTACCTGAGTAATGGAGGGTAACCAGGGTAACTAAAGGTAACCAGGTTTACCAGCAGGACTGAGGGTAACCAGGGTAACTAAAGGTAACGAGGGTTTACCTGAGTAATGGAGGGTAACCAGGGTAACTAAAGGTAACCAGGTTTACCAGCAGGACTGAGGGTAACCAGGGTAACTAAAGGTAAC
>NC_051451.1:29615564-29624493 GCF_001649575.2 Kryptolebias marmoratus | reverse complement strand
AGACAGACAGGGAGAGAGACAGAGATGGACAGGTGGACAGACAGACAGGGAGAGACACAGAGATGGACAGACAGAGAGACAGACAGAAGGACAGACAGAGAGACAGACAGAGAGACAGACAGAGAGACAGGTCGAAGACACATTTCCTTCTCTCGTCTTCCACTCTCTCATGTTTCCGGTCGGTCTGTCAGTTCGCGGAATTAAACCATATGACATCTTTTCCTGAAAATCTCGGGAGCTTCTTATCCTGAACTGTTTTTATTAGAAGTCAGTTTGTTGTCGACTCGGAACAAAAGAAGTTAAAGTCTTAAAGAGTGTTGGAGTTACAGCGCCTCCCGCAGTTCTGTGTTTATATAAGCATCCGGGCCAAGATGGCAGAGAGCTCCAGTGGCGCAATCGGTTAGCGCGCGGTACTTATAAGACAGTACAAGCAGAGCAATGCCGAGGTTGTGAGTTCGAGCCTCACCTGGAGCAGACTTTTAGACACACTCCTCGGCCTGCAAGTCCTTTTATTTATCCACATTATCTTATATACATGTAGATCTAAGAGCCTCACCTGGAGCAGACTTTCAGATGTTCACTGTAACAACACAAACCCTTCAGATCAGTGCACATAAAACATTACAGTCTGTAAAGTTTATTATACATTTATACTTCTAAATATATATTCAGAAGTATAAATAATTATAAGCATAATTATTAAGTATAATTAAGTCCATGGACTTCATTTAAATGAGACAAAAGCTAAATATCTACTATTCCCAAATATGAATCTCACTTTTGATGTAGCATTGTCTGTAATTTAATTGTTTAATCCCATAATTCTGAACATCATTTTTGATTGTTTTTAACAGTTTTAGCCTCAGTTGCAGCTGAGGCCTGTGGTGCTCCGTCCCTACAAATAACTGACTGAGAGGAGTTTTTATACCATAAACTGGATAAATCAAAGTTAAATTATTTCATTTTTTACCTGATTACTTCAAACTTTTAACTATTTTCTTCGGACATATTTTCCATAAACTATAAACATGTGGTCAAGCCCTTACTATACTCTAAAAATGATGTTGATGTACATTAATTTCTGTGAAATTGATTTAATAATGTGTTTATGTGAGAAGAGCTGATTGTGTTTACTTTTCAATTTCAAATTCAAGGATAATTTCTTGTTCTGACACTAGAGGTCGCTGTTGTCCACAGTTTGAAGGCTTTGTTTTACCCTCCAGCCTCCTGTGTGTGATTTGTTGAGTTGCACACAGTTTAAAACAAATACTTTATTTTTTTTAATTTTCACTTAAAAAATAAATAAAAATAATTTTATCCTTTTACTCATTCTGTAGGAGTGTGTTGGTGCTTTCACCCACCACCTGTCTATCTTTCAACACTTCAGCTAAAATCCATCAGATGTTGAAATATTTTTTCCTTCTGATGACAGAGTTTGGTGTGTTGGTGTTCAGCAGCTGTGAGTCCATTTGTTTCTCTGCCCGTAAAGAGGTGAGGACAGGTGGAGGTGGGCGGTGGGGGGTCCTGCAGAATTTTCCCAGGCTCAGCTAAAGGTGAGTATAAAGGTTCCTGTGTTCCCCGTCTCCCTACATCTCCGGCTCCATCTCTTTGAACTGCCACCACACCCTCAGAGAGCGATGAAGCCGGCTCCGACAGACCCACAGAAACAGCATCAACACACACTAACCTGGAGCCTAACCATTAACACCAGCTCCATTCACAAATCAGACCTAAACCCAAAAATAACATTTTACTGTATTAGGGCCAGGCTTTTATCCCTGAAAGACTACTGGTTCTGATAAGGTAGGTGTGAATACACACACCAGGTAAACCAGGTAAACACACCTGCTTTAGGATCCAGATCTGTTGAGCCAACAAGGAGCTGCCTGGTCTGAGTCGTGCTGGTTTGGCCTGGATGGGAGGTTGGGGTCATATTTTAACCTTATTAAAGCATCTCTAATCTTAAAGAAGCAGAGGGAAAGCCAGAAAGACTTTTGGTATTTTCTGCATTTCACCTTCTGTCTGAGCATTCTTAATAAATCTGTAATGAAGACTGATCAGTCCTCTGTGGCAGAACATGATGATGATTTAGGTGATGTAATTCATGTCTGTTCTTGTCCTGATCTGTGTGTCAGAATAAACATTATTGCTTACTGCAGAATCAGTAAAACATCCATCAGTCAGTCTGTACCCACTTCCTGTAGCTGGGCTCAGCTCTGAGAACTTCCTGTCCTGTTTCACTGTCCTGACCTGATGAGGAAGTGTCTTCAGGAACCTGCCAGGTCAGGTTGGACCTCAGACCTGGACTCTCTCCACATGTGTTTCCTGTTATTTTTCAGACCAGCTGAGCCAGCTCACACCATCAGAACAGAGGCCCTTCTTAAGGCTTTGTTTGGTCCCTGGGAAAAACTGAAATTTGACAGAAAAACAGGGAGAAATATTTATCATCATAATTTTTAATGTTATTTATTTACACATCTGAATTTTTATTTTTCACTGACTTGTGTTTTATTTGATCTTGATTAATAGGAAGACAGGACATGAAATCTGATCTTTCACAATAAAAATACATTGACATTTTTTCTTTCAGGGTTCAGTCAGGACTTTAACTGCAGCTCCTATCCTAGTCTGTTCAAGAGAGATACTTCACATGAGAGGTGGTGTCGGGTGATCGTAGCAGCAGGAACAGAAGCTAACAGCTCAGTTTGTGCAGTTGATAAACTAGGAAACATCATCTGCTGTCAACAAGAACTGCACTTCTTTACAGAACTGCTTTACCTGAATGCTCAGAGTCCAACCGGAGGGCTGCAGACGGCTGTACTGATGGGATAAACAGTTCATGATGCATGATGAGTAGCTTTGGTTGAGGAATTCAGCCAATCAGAAATGATTGCCTGAAGGCTGCCTAACATGCAGGTTTTGGATTGTGGGAGAAAACTGGAGAACACCCACACAAATATGAGAAGAACATACAAACTCCACACAGGAAGACCTCAGGTCCAACCCTGGGGCTTGAACCTAGGGTTGGACTAGTGCTGATATTCACACACAGTTCATCCAAAATAACTTGGAGTAATTCTCTCAGATGTTAATGATATGTACGCTGAGCTCTCCTTCCTGTTCTCTGACTGCAGACGTGTCCTCTTTGAAACCTGAGCAAGAGGACAATTATCATTCCACAGCTATTAGCAGCCAATCTTTGGCCATCATTAAATGTGTTGTCCACTCAAAGGTTCTGATTTCTCCTTAGATGAGTGGACAAAGAGGTCAGCGTCAGGAACCAGTATCCTCTGGTTTAATGAATGCTTACAGAACTAAGATATAACTAAGATATGCATATACATACTAATATGCAGAACAGAACTCCATGGACACCACTAGCTGAAGACAGAAGTCCACCGACACCACTAGGGGAGACATTAGTCTTGTCTACATCACTATTACAGCCTATTGGCTTTAAAACACAAGCATGACATATTTAGGGAATCTTATAATGATATAATCTGCTGTGGATGTTGAATTATAAAAAATAAAGCCTGGTTAGAGTTTGCTGAACTGGTATTGGGTTCAAACTGAGGTACTAAACTTAGGACAGTCCTTCACGTCTCAACAAGCAGTCCTTCACCTGGAGGGTACCGATGTTTTAGCTTCCCACCCTGAGAGCTGTCAGTCCTTTTAATGACTTGTCTGTGTGTGAAACCAGAGCTAGCCTCAGGCTGCTGGAAACAGGTCTTTACAGGTGAAACCTCTCAAGTTAAAAACAGGTTGGTTGGTTGCATCAACATTTGGTCTTGTTGCCACTTGTAGGTTTTTTTAAACAGCAGCAACCTTGAAACTTAATTTCTTTTAGCTCCAAACAGGACCGGCTTTAGAGGGGGCAGGATTGACAGGAAGCTGCATTGAAGTGTAACTCAGCTTCTCTACCAGAACCCAGAGGTGGGGCTTTGGTTAATTTAGCTGAGATATCCCCAGCATTTGAAGGCTTCTGATTTTTTGACTTTAAACAAAGCTCATCTACAGACATGTCACACTTCTGGCCAGGATTTCATTTCGGAATGATCCTTTCAGCTGGGTTGGATTAGTGGGACCAGCTAAATATATGTATTTAGGATAACAACACCAATTTCAACAACTGCTGAATTTATCTACGCTGTCTAAAAAAAAATCACACTTTTTCCTTTGCAATGCGGATTTGAAGCCATCATATCCCACCAGCTCTCCAAACCCTAAGGCCCAATCCTGGACCGAGCAGTTCATGTTCAAACAAAGTTTAAATCCTTGGTGGAGAAAGAGCTTAGTGAGCCCCACACCTCCAGCTCAGTGGTCCATGACACCAGACAGGGTCACCATTCAGCCTGCAAACAAACGAATGTACCACATTAAAGTTAGAGGACGAGAAATTACAGATAGAAAGAAACTCACACGAGTCACAACCCCACCGATCCCACCACCCACTCTCCAGATGCTCACACATCTGCACGAGAGAGAGACAGAGACATAGAGACAGACGGGGGGGGGGGACAGAGACAGACAAAGACAGTGAGACTGAGACAGAGGACCATGTGCTGCTGTCAGTTTGTTTTAATCTGTCAGGATTTTCTCTGCCTCCTTTTCCTACGTCTGTGTTAACAGACTGACTCCAGGAATGACAGGAATCTGAGACTAATCACTGTGTGTGTGTGTGTGTGTGTGTGTGTGTGTGAGAGAGAGAGAGAGAGAGAGAGAGAGAGAGAGAGAGATGATTCAAACTGCTGAGGAGCTCACTTTGCTCATTATCAGGATCTTGTTCCTATGAATGGAGCTGCCATGAATCCACCTTCTGTTCAGGCTGTCCTCTGCCTGTCCTCCAGTCCTCTGTCTGTTGTCCAGTCCTCTGTCCATCCCTCAGTCCCCTGTCCATCCTCCAGTCCTATTCATCCTCCAGTCCTCTGTCCATCCCTCAGTCCTCTGCCTGTTCTTCAGTCCTTTGTCTTTCCCTCAGCTCCCTGTACATGTCTCGGTACTCCATCCGTCCCTATATCTTCAGTCCATTCCTTTGTCTGTGCCTCTGTTCAAAATAAGTCCCAAACTGTCTTTGTGGTAGAAGGAATGTCAGGTAGGATATGCTTTAGAACCCTTCGGCTTTTCTGCAGAACATTTTTTAGTTCTAAGATTAAAAATGTTTTTGGACATTTTTCAGAATCTCTGTTGGACGTTTTACAACTAAGCTTTATTGAACACATTACAACTAATAAAATACTTTGTCACAAATACCTTTCTGACAATATTTAGTCATTTGAAGTATCTATAGCAACAAGGAAATCATCATCCATGCCATAAAGTCAGAATGTATGGCTTTGAATGAGGTCAGAGGTCAGAATGACTGAGTTTCTCTGTTTGGGGACTTTAAAGGTTTTAGTGAGTGTTGATGTGAGACTGTGAGTGTATGGTGATCATTGTCCAGTGTATCTAACCTGCATCAAGGACCTTCCTTTCCTTAGGCAGACCACACTTCCAGTAGCTCCTGACTGAAACTTAACAAACAATAAAATGCATCTTTGATTCACTCACTGTTGGTCATTTAAAGTGTTGAATTTAAATCCCCACCACCACTTCTCTTTCTCAAGCCAACAGTGAATTAGCATTCCTAAACTGCTTTATTTTTCATTTCAGTTAGTTCACCCTGCTACAACAGTGTGCCTCCTCCCCTCTTAGCTATCCATTGGTATGTGTCCCATCATTAATGTGCATCCTAAAATGCCCCCCTTCAGTGCTATCTCACTCTGTTGCACTAATCACCAGCGCTCATTAACAGAGCACCCCATCAGAGCCCTGCCATGAAGCATTGGGTCAGGAAGGGAAACAGATGCCTCTCTTTAGGCTCAGTTTGGTGAAATGGCTGCACAGACCGCTCAGTCTTTGTGCTGCCTTCGGCCGTACAGAAATCACAGAGACATGAGCTTTCAGAAATGAAGTGAAAACAGGCATGGAGTAGAACTCAGCTGGGTTGAGATGTGAAGGATGTCTCCCTTGTATTGTTTTCTAAACATGATGAATTACCTCAGTTTAGCAATTCTCTTTGTGATTAACTAACTTTTCAAACTAAATATAAAATGCTGTGCATCGTCACTGATCTTCCCTTTGTGATGAATCTGTTTGTTGTTTAATCCATCCACCGGGTGGTCATACAGTCCATATGTCATCACTTCATCACATTTTGAAGCCAAAGTTGGCTTACCTTTTTACATCAACTGTTTTGCCTCTGTTGCTACCTCGCTTCACAGCACAAAGAAGCAGCAGGGGTGGGATGGCTTCAAGCCCTTCACCGCCTCCGTCCGTGCAGAAATCCCACCAAGGCAGGCAGAAGATGTCTAAGGCCCGGCCTGAGGTGTCCTGTGAAGACGCCTAATCAAAGAATCACGTCAGCCAATACATACTCATATACATATAAGTACTTTTGTAAATAAATAGCTTGTGAATTCCCCCCCTTGTTCTGTTGCTGCTGTGACATCTGAATTTCCCCCATGTGGGATAAATTAAGTCTTGTGTTATTGTATTTTGTCTTATTAACTCAGTTTAGCAATTAGCTTTGCGGTTAACAAGTTTTTTTTAAACTAAATACAAAGTTGCAGTGCGTCATCATCAACTATTCCTCAGTAATGAACCTGTTTATTGTTGTTTAATTTTATGATTAGGTGTTCACACAGACCATATGTTATCACTTCACCATATTATTGAACAACAAAGTCAACTTACCTTGACACAAGTCGGTCGTTTTGGCTCTGTTACTACCTCCTTGCTTTACGGCATAAAAGAGCATCGGAGGGGGTTGGCTTTAACCCCTTCAATGCCTCGGTCGATTCAAAAACCACACTGAGGCGCCCAGAAGGCGTCAAAGTCCTACCTTAAAGTGTTTTGTGAAAGTGCCTATTGATTTGACTAATGTTCATGAATGAAGAGAAACGCAGAGGAGAAAGTGTAAAGTGATGAGATTATTATAGTTATTTGTTCTGATGGCTGTGAGCAGGAAGGACCTTCAGGAGGCCTCCTTCCTGCAGGAGCTGCTCAGGGACTTCAGGGTTGTACAGGGGGTGGAGGATGATGGACACCATGATGGATGTTAGCTTAGCCAGCATCCTTCTGTCCCCCACCCCCCGGAGGGACACCTGTGGACAGCCCAGGACAGAGTTGGCTCACCTAATCATCCTGTCTCTGTTCATGCTGTCCACTCCCTGACACAGAACACTGCAGAGGCCACCACAGTGACCTAAAGCCCTGAAGGCCCTCAGTCTCCTCAGCAGGTGCAGCCGACTCTGGCCCTTCCTGTACCGAGGGTTAGTGTTGTCAGTCCAGTCTGTTGTTGAGGTGAACATCCTGTACTTAAATGAGTCGACTGTCTCAGTGACTGAGTGTGTGGGGGAGAAGGTTCCTTTCTGCACTGACCTGCAGACACCACACTGCTCAGTTTGTGGAGGACATGAAGGAATTCCCAGGCCATCTGAGAGATATACTCCCTCCAGTAAGTCCTGGGTCGGCCCCAAGGCATCCTCACGGAAGGACATGCCTGAAAAATTTCCAGAGGTAGGTACCCTAACCAGATGTCCAAACGACTTCAGCTGGCTCCTCTCAATGTTCAGGAGTAGTTTTACTCTGAGCCTCTCTTGGATGGCCTTGCTCATCCCATCTCTAAGACTGAGCCCAGCCATCCTGCATAGGAAATTCATGTCGTCTGACTGTATTGACAACTTTGTTCTTTTGGGCACTACCCAAAATTTTATGACCATAGGTGAGGGTTGGAAAGTAGATCGACCAATAAATCAAGAACTTTGTTTTTCTGCTGTCAATCTCCTGTTTCTTCCTTCCCTTTCTTGTGAACAAGTCTCTGAGATACTTAAACTCCTCCACTTGAGGCAAAACCTCTTCCCTAACACCCAGAGTGGGTAGTCCACCTTTTATTGGATGACAACCATGGCCTCAGATTTGGAGCTGCTGATTCTCATCCCAACCGCTTCACAGCTGGCTGCGAACCTCTCTAGAAAGAGCTGGAGGTCACAGTTGGATGAAGCTAAGACGACCACATCATCTGCAAAAAGCAGAGTCAAGATCTTCTCACCGTCAAACTCAACACCCTCCACACCTTGGCTATGCCTAGATAGTCTGCCAATAAAAGTTATGAACAGAACCACTGACGAAAGGCAGCCCTGGTGGAGTCCAACCCTCACTGGAAACAGATCCAACTTTCTGCCCACTACGTAAACCAAACTTGCACTTCTTTGGTACAGTGAAAGAATGGCCCTGAGTAAAGGGCCATCAAACCCATACTCCCAAAGTTCTCTCCTCCGCCCCTGTACAGGATGCCCCTGGGTTCAAGGTCCTAAGCCTTCTCCAAATCCACAAAACACATGTGGATCGGATGAGGAAAGTCCCATGCTCCCTCTAGTACCCTAGAACAAAAACCACCTTCCTCTTCTTTAATCCGATTTAACTATTGACTGGACCCTCCTTTCCAGTAACCGGGAGTAGATCTTTCCAGAAGAAATGTGATCCCTCTACAGTTAGAACACCCTCTGGTCCCATCCACCAAACAAATGTAGAAGAGTAAAGACTGTTGAAGAAGGAAGGGTTTGTTTGTTAAATTGTTGGAAAGTTTAGGCAACTGAAAAGTTAGAGTTACATCATCATCAGACTCTAAAATTGAACATTTTGTGGTAAAATCTCAAGAATCCTCCAACTTAACCTGTGATTGTGTGAAAACTGTTAAAGATCTAAAACCGCAGTTCAGTCATTAAAGTCCAACTTTCTGTGACCCATTACTGAGCTGTAGAACTCCAAACAGGACCGGGTTTAGAGCTCCTAACAGGACCGGGTTTAGAGCTCCTAACAGGACCGGGTTTAGAGCTCCAAACAGGACCAGGTTTAGAGCTCCAACAGGACCGGGTTTAGAGCTCCA
>NC_051451.1:29609967-29614486 GCF_001649575.2 Kryptolebias marmoratus | reverse complement strand
CCCCCCCCCCACACACACACACACTTCATGCTGCATTTCTTTTTTCCGTTTCAGAGCTAAGAGACAGAGCAAGGAGACACATGGGACACATGCAGTCATTTTATGAAAGGAATGCATCATTTGTGGTAAGGCGGTCTGCACACCACACAAAGTTGTACACTTTGTTTACACACACTGTGGAGTTTATATTTTCATGGCCTTTAATTCTCACAGCCAGAGTTACATAATCTGCCAAGTAGGTCAGAGTATCAGCACTAAATCAATGTGCATTCTGGGAAATCCTGAAGAGGTTTTAGAGTGGGAAAACTGAAGTCTAAAGCAAAGAGTCAAATATTTAGGTTCACAAACGGAAAGGGGCAGATTGGAATGAGCCGCTGCTCAGTGTGGAAGAAATCAAGTATCTCGAGGTCTTGATCATGAGTGAGAGTGGGGGGTGTAGATCAGAGCATTGGGACAGTGTCTGCAGTGGTGCAGACTCAGTACAGATCTGTCATGGTGCTAAGATGAAAGGCAGAACTCTCAGTTCACCAGTTGATCTACATTCTAACCCTCCACCTCTGGGTATGACTGACGAATACATCTGAGATGAGCTTCCTCTGCAGAGGGGCTGGGGGATAAACCGAGGAGCTCAGAGTCGTTGCTGCTCCAAATTCAAAGTGTCAAGTGGAGATGGTTTGGTCATTTGGTAAGGATGTCTTCTGAACACCATCCGAGGGAGGTGTTAGACACGTCCCACAGGGAGGAGGGGAACAGGTCAACTCACTGAACACAAACTCACTGTGAACAACTCACAACATGTCCAACCACTGGAGAATTTTTATTTTTTGCAAAGCAGCTGTTTAATTTATAAATTACAGTGTAATGTTTTTGTAGTAAAATGTATAATGTAGGGTCACAGGTTAAGGTTATAAACATTATATAGATGTTTATATACCTACATAAACATCCTTAGAATGATAAAAGTGTGGTGAGTCATCATCATATAAATATAATGCACCAAGGACTCACTGGAAAGAGTCTCACAGCTGGGCTGAGAATACCTCAGAGTCCTTCTGGATGAGCTGGAGGAGGTAGATGTGGAGACAGAGGTCTGTGGATCTTATCCTGCAACACTGTGATCTCAGACCAAAGCAAATATGAGCCGTTTGCAGCCAGGGTGCAGTTTTCTGGCAAATTCAACTTTGAGGCTTGATGAGAATGAAATAAAGATGATCTGATCGAGGTTAGTGAGCCTGAGGTTTCTGCATGTGCATGCATAGTTAATGGATCAGTCTCAGCAGACATTTGACACAGTCAGCAGTACATGAGAAACTGTATAAGTTCACTACCAGTATCTCAGAGTTGTACGCACTCACATGGAGCTTGTGCTCGTTTTAATTGTCTGATCTGTCAGTTACATCAGTGCTTTGCTCTGCAGGCTTGCTGTTTGTTCTGGAACCCCTTAAAAGCAACATTGTTCAAGATGTGTGGTCTCAGAGGGCCCCAGAAAGAAGAGTAAAATTTGTTGGTAAAAGTAAATATTGTATTTGAGGAGTGGTCTTGCTGTAATCCTAACAGGACCAGAGGAGAGAAGCATGAAGGGATAAAATCAAGCTGAGGTGCTGAAAACCCTAGTTAAACCCAGAGGACCCAGTTCCGTTGGGACATGTACTCTCTCACTGTCTTTCCACATTCCTCCTCTTCACTTTGAAGCCATGGTGCACAGAAAAGGCTTGACTTTATTTAAAGACATAAGTTATTTTATTAATGGAGGAGATGACATTTCTGTTAACTCAGGTTGTGCAATAACACTTTCACATTAAACCCATTCATTTCTTATATTTCTGTTATAAATGTCCATCGTTTTGTCTTATTACAGTTGCAGTGACAATTAAAAGAAATTATATTTTAATAATGTTTTATTCTAATAATTAATGATAAACTAGAAGAAGACCTTTTAGTTTTTGGCTGCATGTAAGAGGCTTTCAGTGTCCAGTTTAACATCCTTTATTTGTAACATCAACAAGTTCTTGGTTTTAAAGGAACAGTGGAAGGCAGAGACGAATCATGCCAACTTCTCTTACAGATGTGTTTTTAAGCACACTTTAGATCCTGAACGAAACTCCTCCCTGAAACAGTTCAATGTTCTTGCAGTTTTGAGACAAACCTCACCTATTAAAGCATGAAGCTCACTCTGCACGCTGAACATGAACATTAGAGTCATTTTCTTCATGAACTGAGATGCAGGAGATACAGCAGTGGTGCCAATGATGCACAATATTTGATACTACCAGGCTCAGATTGTTTTATAGCTGACAAACATTGATGTTGGTACATGTATAATGAAAAGGAGCATATGGAGCTTGTGTCAGTGTGGGAATCTCTGCAGTGTGCACTACCTTAACATTATTTTTTACTTATCTTTACATCTAAATATATGCTCAGATTGGAAAGATCATCAGAAATACCCACAGGCAGCCCCCTCAAACACAGTCCAGGTTACAGCATTTTCAGCTGCACAAACAGAAAAAAAACGTGAAAGAATGGAAGAAAGAGACAGATGAAGTGTTTTCATGCTTTAGAGGAAACCACAGTCGTGAGATAAACAGCTTTTATGTGAGCATGCTGCAGTGCAGGCTGAGAAACCACAATGTACATAAGAGCATACAGGTACAGAGACTCGGTGTGCTGCTGCGAGGGAGATGAGAAGCTCTTAGCACACAATGTTGTACAATCACGCCTACATGTAACTTCTCCTCAAAAATAAAACTATGCAGGAAAGCACAAATTAACAGAGGATGTCACCTTAAAGCAAGCTGGAGAAGAAATGCATTGTTTTTATGTCCATCTCTAAAAAGCTAATTTGTGTGATGTCTTTTGTCATAAATTCTTGCGAGTGTATTTTTGTTTTTGCCAAGAGAATCTACTTTGCATATTTTATAGTTGTATATAGACAATTTTAAAATATGCATCTACCGTCCTCAGTATAACAATCAGAATGAAAAAAAGTCATTCATAAGGGCTGAGTATGCACTGAACACACCAGTTCTTCCACTGAGATGTTTCCTTTCCAATAACTTTGGTAGTAAGTAAAGTTGATTTATGTAGCACCTTTCAGAAATATAATATCACAAAGTGCTTCACAATAAAAGAGAAGCAATATATAATTATATAATATATGAATATATGTACATACAGTAT
The DNA here is from genome assembly GCF_001649575.2 of Kryptolebias marmoratus. Classification (NCBI taxonomy): domain Eukaryota; kingdom Metazoa; phylum Chordata; class Actinopteri; order Cyprinodontiformes; family Rivulidae; genus Kryptolebias; species Kryptolebias marmoratus. The sequence goes on along the minus strand of NC_051451.1, from coordinate 29,611,306 downwards.
AAACATACATAAACATCAAAACAAACAAGTAATATAGAGAGCACAACAAACTATCTAAAAAGCCCTAGAGCTAACTTAAAGCCTGCTTATAGAAGAATGTCTTTAGATGATTTTTAATAGCATCAATTGACTCTACGCTGCGTAAAATGTAGGATTTGGTAAAGGAACAATTGTTGGAGGCATGATTTAACAGGGGTACAGTCGGACTTGACGAAGGTATGATTTGGGCATGATGGAGATTGCCTTTGACTGGAAGTGTTGAGGTGTCCTCACAGCTTCGATTCATTTACCACCTCTGGTGTGAAGTGAGAACAACCGCACAGCGAGTGCAGTGTAAACCACTTCCTATGTGACGGGCCCTGAACTGAGCACACTGATGCAAGAACACATGCACACACAAGAAGCAGATAAGCAGAGAATTAGAAAACACCCTTTTCAGCTGATCTCAGCACATTATTCAGCTCAGGTACACAAAGTGTGCCTCCATTTGTAGGGTTTTGTGTCATACAGCTTTGAGTGTGTAGGTTTGTATGTAAACTGTTCATTTTTTTCTGCTCGTTTGCAGCATCAGAGTTTGGTGGTTTTTATGAATGCTGTTATAACAGTGTGTTCTCTCTGCTCCGCCACACGACTGAGATATTGATGTTCCTCTGTGTGTGTCTTTGATGTGGTTTGATCTGTGCAGCATCACAAATGTTTCCAGTCAACCAGACCTACAATCACACATTATATCGTTATGTGCAGATCTCTTCCAAAAAATATTTTTCTCTTCCCCCGATGTTTTTTAAAAAACATTCTTTTAAAATTGATTCAGAGTTTCTTCAAAGGAAATAACGAACACAGAAAAGTTTCACTTTATTTGTTAAGAAATTGTAATATTCTATTTTCTGTTTTTTTTTTTTTTTAAAGTCAGCTTTAAGATTTGTGATCACAGACTATGATCACATTTATATTTGATAAAGCATTAGGTAATTTAGATTCTAACAAATTCAGAGAAATGCTCTTTTTTCTAATTTTTAATTCTCTTTTTCTGTGATATTGACTGTCCTCCCATGATCTTTGTTGTGCACAAAGCAAAACTGGCTGTTGCAGTGAAACCCAAGGAGGTTTCCTACAGTGAAGCAGAGACGAGCACCACACAACTGTGGTAACTGGAGCACACACAACTTAAAGGCTTTTTGTTGTTTGTCACATATGCTGAAACCACCCTAAGGATCTCCTGTGCAAACACTAATCAGACTGCTTACAGTGATTCTTTAATTAAATCTAAAACGATCTTTACTCTTTTATAAAAACTAACGCCGTAACACACATCATACTAACGTTGTAACACACGTCA
>NC_051451.1:29606681-29609867 GCF_001649575.2 Kryptolebias marmoratus | reverse complement strand
GTGAGTCAGTGTGTGAGTGTATGAGAATAAAACAAACCATCCAAAGATTTTTTTAATTCCAACAATTTTAAGAATAATAGGTTTTAGTGTGAGTTAGGTCCTTTTTTTAAAAAATTAAAAATAATTTCACAAATTTAAAAAGAACTGGGATTTTTGCTAAGTGTATGGATGTCCTTTAAACTGTATAAAACATGACGCTTATTTAATGGAACCTAATTTATTAGTCCGCTCATTTATAGTATTCTAGTATTTTAGTCTCTGAGAAAAAGGAGTTCTAAGATGCACATAAGAGAAGTAATGAATGTAGTCTAGGATATAAAAAAAGCCTTGGGGCTTTTTGTAGACAAAAGACAGAAAACAAGCAAGAGAGAGAGACTGAATGCTGAAAGAGAGGGAAGGGAGGGTTTGAGAGACCAGCAGAGAGAGCTGGAACAAGTTTACAGAGAACAGTCAGTCGCTGCCAGGCGCTCAGGAATTTATGCTTCATTTGTCTTTCTTTGCAAAGGAAAGGAGCTGAAGGGGAGAAGAAATCAGGCAAGGCTGAGGGGTAAGCAACAGATTGTAGATGGCTCCTCGTGAAAAAGTAGGCCCTCCTCTCAGAATCCAGAACTACCCTTTATAGAAAAGAGCCCTTCTCTGTTGTGAAGGACTGTTCAGGACATTGTGGGGCTTATCAATAGCTCTCAGCTGGGGCACCAGGAGAACACAAGGGTGTCCAGTGTTCAGAAACTCCTTTTATTCAGGCCAGAACTGTAATGAGGGGCCCTGGAGGCTCTACAGGGATTTTAGAGGGCCCAATTTCAATTGTGACCAAGTCCTTTTAACTGGTACATTGTGTGGCCCTCTCTCCCACTGTCCCGGAGACGAGGGAGAGAGAAATTCCTCAAATCAAACAGGATATCTTCATTTCAAATCAACTTTAGGTCCAAGATTTTAAGGGACACAGCTTGAGACAGTGATAGGGGTAGTTAATAGATAGAGGGAAGGATTGTGTGTGGTCAGAAACCAGTCGATCTCAGGTGAGTTCAGAGCCAATCAGAGCCTGTTAAAGCACCTGCCAGTCATCACAGCAGATCCCAGTCCCCACTTGGTTTCCACTTTATGTGTGTTTAACTCTGTGTGTGATTCTGTGTGGACTGGGGGGTTGAGGAACATTGGTAGGACAGACGTCTTGGGATAAGAAAGTTGCAGGTTCGATTCCCTGCCATGGCCTTATGTTGCAGTGTCCTTGAGCAAGACATCCAATCCCTGCTGCCCACTGCTCCACATGTGTGTCTCACATGTGTGATGAGTCAAATGCAGAGAACCATCTGTCATCAAATGCGTACATACAATAACAACAACACATGGCACTTACAAATTTTAGGTAAGGTCAGTGTATGTGTGTAAAACTGTGTAGGATGATGTTAGGTAGGGTTGTCAACCTTAGCAAACACAAAAATGGCTATAACTCTATTAGTTTTACAGATATTAAACTAATTTGGTGTAGTAGTAGCTGAGAGTCGTCTACAACACATAGTATGAGCTCTAACACACCTCATGAGACCGATTCACCATGTTTGACTCAAAGGACTGTCATTTCTCAACAAACGATGATCTCAGTAAAAAACTCTGGCATGAAAGGTGGTGGGTAATATGTATTCTTTCAAGGAATCATAGGCTTTTCATTTAAAATGAATCCCAACAAACAAAAAAATCCAAGTGGTTATCATCCATAAACTTCTCAACAGTAAGTAGTTCTTCCTGCAGAACTTCCTTATTTGACCAGCTGTATGGAACAGAGATGAGTTTTGTGTTTTGTCTTCACAAGAGATCAAGATACAGAGATCAGGGAGCATTACACCTCTGACTCCCAGGTTCCTTCGATTGTTAGGCAGGAAACTTACTTCCACCCCAGATAAAAAAGCAAGAAGAAAAATATCAAAGACAGTAAAGGGGGGTCAACAGCATTGCTCACTCACCCCAGAGAGAAAGAAGAGCAAAGGTGAAGGTTGCAGAACAAAAACAAGAAGAGCAGAAGCCTGATGAGTCGGGCCTTTGGTCTGAAGGTTGTGCTCAGCTGGTTCAACAAATGTACTCAAGAGAGACCCAACGCTACACACACTACATGTTGCACAGTTTATGTTTAGGAAGATTGGAGTTTCAGAAATATTCAAATTTTAGATGCCAGCTGCAATATCTTTAAAGATTTCAGAGTAAAATGAATGTGAGTCAGTGAGATCAATCAATGTGAGATGTGCTGTAACAGTGGTTTACCTGGGTTGGCTTCTGAAAAGTGAAATAAAAACAAAAGGAACCTAAAGTTTTCATTCTATTTGATTTTTATTGTCAGGAGCACAAGCCAGTGTATCTCTCATGCCGATCCCAAGCCGGGGAAATGTTAAGGGTTGTGTTAGAAAAAGCAATGTGGAGGTGGGAGTGCATCAAGGATCGGCTCCGAGCCCCTTCTTGTTTGCTCTGCTGATGGACAGACTAACAGATGAGGACAGGCAGAAATCCCCGAGGACTATGATGTTTGCAGAGGACATCAGGATCTCTCACTGTTTACAGACAGTGGTGAGAGCAGCCATGTTGTTTGGAGACAGAACAGGAAGTGTCAGAGCTGAAGATGTTGAGGTTCTCCTTGGGAGGGACGAGGATGGACAGGATTAGGAATGAGGTCATCAGAGGTCCAGCACAGGTTGAAGGACTGGGAGATGCAGTTAGAGAGGACAGACTGAGATGGTTTGGACATGAGCAGAGGAGGGACAGAAGGATGTTAGAGACAAAGAGGACATGTATGGATGCAGTTAGAGAGGACGTGGGGGGAGTTGGACTGAGGACAGAGGACACAGAAGACAGAGTTAGATGGAGGACGACTCCCCTGAAAAAGGAACAGCTGAAAGAAAAAGAGTCTGCTTTTGAGTTGGCAGCACAGTGTTCAAAAACATGCACGTTAGGTTCATCAGTACTTCTAAATTGTCCCTAGATGTGAGTGAGAGTGATTGTGGTTGTCTCTTATTTGTCTCCAGGTGTCCCTGTGATAATTTGGAGACATGTCCAGGTGTCCCCTGTCTCTCACACTGTGACTGCTGAAGACGGATGCCAGCTCCCCCAAGGTAAAAAAAACATGGATGTTTCAGAATTTCTGCTCCTCTGGATGATCTGCTCTTGAAATGTAACTGGATGGACGGACGGACGGACGGA
>NC_051451.1:29604303-29605711 GCF_001649575.2 Kryptolebias marmoratus | reverse complement strand
ATTCTGGATGAGCTGGATGAGGTCCCTCAGGGACCTGCTCAGGGACCTTCTGTGGGACCTGCTGTGGGACCTGTAGCAGGACCTGCTGAGGGACCTGCTGCGGAACCTGCAGCAGGTCCTGCCGAGGCCTCAGACTGCAGATGGGGATGAATTCTGGATGAGCTGCTGCTGCTGCATCATGCAGGCAGACTAAACACGGTGACATCAGGTTAGATTATCTGTGACCTCGTTCAGCAGCTGCTTTGTGTTTCAGACTCCTGATAATGAAAGAGTTTAACACTTCGCACACTTTTTGTCATGATCCTACAGTTTCCAGTGTTTAATTTAATTTTTTTCTTTTCTTTTCTTGTTTCTGTTTGCCTGGTTCTCCCTGTGGTTCTGATCACTGTGTTACTGAGGCCATCGAACAAACTGATCGCAGTTTTTGTATGTAATTATTATTATTATTATTATTAAAGAGCATGCTCAGAGCAGACAACCTGCCCTCCATAGGAAGTCTGTCACTGTTAAAGACAACGTTATTTACAGCCGCCATTTTGAACCAGGTGTGTTAGTAACACATGATTATTTAGACTTAGTATGGTTTTAAAATAGATCAGGATTTGCTCATAAACATCTTAATGCTCAGTTGTAACAGTTTAAATTTTTACACTCATGTTCATAAAACTCTGTGTCTTTAAGTGTTTTTATTCCCACAATCCTTTGTTTCTTCACACCTTTATGCTCATTTCTAAATGACTTTTTTCTGCACTGAAATAATGAAGTATATAAACATATTGTTAGATGTTGTGTTTCCATCGAGTTAAAGCACACAGGGTCTGATTTATGCCTCAAAATGCTGGTTTTATATGAAACTGCTTCTTTCCAAACCTGCTCAGTGACTCAGATCTTATTCATTTCTGCAGCTGGGCTAAGTGACTGTCCTGGTTCTGTAAAGACTTTCTGTGTTTATTTTCTTTTGTTGAGTAATTCTGTTCCTACACAGACATGATGAGACACTGTGGGTAAATATTGGGTTACTGCTGGGAAATAACAAAATAAAACTCTTAATAAAATTACTTCATCTAAGGATGAAGATGTTGTCAGCTTTCCCTGCTGCCTTCAGGTTCAATGAGTGTTAAACGGAGGCCTTCAGCAGGATGGTTAGCTTCTGAGGCAGCTTTCATACAATTACTGCAGCCTGAATGTGTTGCTTCCTTGTTCTGTGCCGCTGTCTGTATCCACAGACCTGTTCTGGACAAAAAGCCCCCGGGGCTGAAATACAGCTATAACAGACCACTCATTACCCATAATGCATTGTGAGGAACATCTCTAGCCTGGAGGAAAAGGTCATGAGACAATACTCCCGTTAACACTGTTAAATAAGGCAGGCAGCTGTCTGTCTGTCTGTCTGTGTCTGTCTGTCTGT
>NC_051451.1:29589893-29604203 GCF_001649575.2 Kryptolebias marmoratus | reverse complement strand
TCTGTCTGTCTTAAATCTGCTGGTTTATACCTGCTGTGAGACAACAGAGGCTCATTAGGGTCCTTGTTTGTCTGACATTGCCTCCATTGTTAGGAGAGTGAGAACAATCTGCAATCCAGCTTACATCCCATCTCAGCTTTAAAAGCTCAACTCCACACTCTCTATTTCTGAACTGAGAAAGCTCCTCGGATGAGAAGCGAAACGTCTTCAGCTACAGAATAGAAGTCCAGTTGTTTTTGTTTTTTAACTTTTTTGAATTTACCATGGTCTAGATGACTGAGAATCCACACCAGCAGATTCCATCAACAATCAGCCTTTGATGTTTTAAATATGTGGACTGAAAAGGTTTGGCTTGATCTGAATTCTTTATGAATGTGCGCTCGGACACACGGGCTGCATGGAGGAGCAGTGGTTAAAGATGCCACAGCGAGAAGGTTACAGGTTCAAACCCAACAGGTGCCTTTTGTTTTCAGTTTGCAGGTCTGGTGTCAGATCATAGACATGCATGTTGGGCTCATTGGTAACTTTAAATTGTCTCTTGGTGTGAGAGAGTGAATGGTTGCCTGTCTCTTTTGTCTCCATGTGTCCTCTTGAGAGACTAGAGACATGTCTAGGTGTCCCCCACCTATTTTTTATGTATGTTGGTGAAATTTGAAGTTCATTGTAGGTCAAAAAGTGAAAAAATGACTCATATGTTGTAAAAAGTTAAATTTTGTGACATTTATGAAGTAAAGTTCTGTTTCATGTGCTTCATGTCGAAGGTGGGAGTGTTACAGAGTAGCATGGTGTTAACATCATGGCGTATTGTCAGCAGCAACCACAACATCATGAAGAAAGTGGTATTTATGGAACATCTGCCAAGAACCGAAGGACTACATCCCCGGCATGCAGCTTTAACCAGACAGGCTATGGAAACGACTATTACACAGACAGTGTTAGCATAGCATAACAAAAGTTATTTTGGGGTTACTATAAATTCTGTTATCAATACCAACACCTCAGCACCAGTGATCCAGCCATATGATGACCATCAACCTACATGCAGAGGTGTTTGCAGCTCAGACTCTGAACACCCAACAGTCGCTCAGATATGAGACGTCATGGATGGAAGCTGCTCCAGTTCCTGCTGGGGATATATACTGTCTGACGTGCTCCAGGAAAGTCTAAAAGATGCATTCATTATGTAAAAGTGGGGTATTATGAGTGCAGATATGAATATATAGACTGAGGTAAAGTAATTAGCATGTGCAGGGATCAGCTGTTGGTCCTGAATTCCTCTGTGGTCAGCCGACCCTGATTGTCTCGTCTATAACAGTCTCTGTACTTCACCAACACTCACGTACCCACAGCGAACTCAGTCACCCCACTCCTGTCGCGCTCTCAAACACATCCTGTCGAGTCTGAAAACAGAAGCGTACATATATATATATACTCTTGGGCTGTGATTAGGGTGTGTACTCAGCAAACATAAAAAGATTTCAGATCCGATGCTGTGGTTAAAAATCTGGAGAGCAAGAAGTTTAGTGTCCTACAACCAGCAGAGGCAGAGTTACAAAGTCTGTGGGTTTACAGCAAATCCATACGTTCTCCAAGACATGAACAATGTTTTACTATCATGGCTAATTGCAGAAATAAATAAAATAAAAAATTCCTGAAAATCTACACCAGCAAATGGCTAATTACCTTAAAACTTGTTGATAAAATAAATGAAATTTCTGTCTGTTTTTGTGAAATTTATTCCTGGTCTCAGCAGCATTTAAAGTTACATTAAACTTATAGTTTATAAAATAAATTAAGTCAAAGGTTTGAATCCATCACAGCTTTTATTATGTTCAGTTTTATGCTAAGAGTCTGAGAAATAAGATCAGCAAAACTGAAAAAATCTGCTAATCTCATTTCATTCATTTTTGATTTAAAAGTAAATCTAAAAATAATGCTAGAAGCTCCTTTAAAACAAGGAGCAAAAAATTATTTTATGCTGTATTTTATATTCTTTTATCTTTTATTCCAGTTCTTTATCAGAGCTTGCATTTAATTTGTAACTTTATGAAATGTTTTCAGTTTCAAATCTTTTTGTGTTTGGATGCTTTAGTTGCGCTCTGTCACAATGTTTCTTCTTGTTTCTGTGAGTTGCCCTGCTGCCTTCCTTGGATTCAGAGTAAAAGGCTGAGGCGAGCCCTTCACAGCCAGAGGAAAACCACAGAAAGTAAACTCTTATTCTCCCTGTCTCATACACAAACACTCAACCAAAACCAACAAAAACAAACCAAGAGTCATGCACTCTGAAACAACACAAGACAGTTAAAAATATTTGCTCTTGCTGCGGCAGTCCACCCTTTCTGAACCCATATACCTCCCAAACTGTGGTCAAACTTGAGGTAAAACCAGTCTGTGGGTGGTGCAAATGTCCAATTAAAGGAATAACTAACCAGTAATAACTTTTCTAAAATGGACCTTCAACATAATGCTGGATGTTCTGGTTAGGACCAAACGTTTGGTTTGCATGAATAGTTTGAGAAACAAAGGGAGGAATCTACTCTAAATCAGGCTGGTAGTTATAATGTCATGGCTGATTTTATACAGCCTCTATAGTCCAAGCTGTCCTTTTGATCAGTTTAAAAGCTTTGGCATTAAATATGTAGCATCAGATTCCTTCTTATATAAATAATCTAGTTTGGATCCATTTAGGATCGACCTTCAGACCAGTAGCTCACAGAACCGTGACTGTTGGAGACTAACTGTCGACTTTTTGTTTGTTTGATTGTTTTTCCTTGATGCACTGGTTTAATAAAGAGAAAGTTTTGTGCAAACTGCTGTAACAGCATTTCAACCTAGCCTCATACAGGAGAGGATAATCCTTCATTTCCCATGCTGCTGTAAAAGAATGTCTTATCACAGTCGTGGGGAATTATTCACAGCCATTTTCCTCCTGAGTTGAAGTGTGTACCTGGCAGCAGCGTGCAGAAACCAAATCCACTTCATCTGAAGACAGCATCAGGAATTTAACCCTCTGGACTTCTGGAGGCTAAACTTGTTGCTTCCCTTTTGTTAAAGAAAAACCCACATTAGAAATAACTTGAATCTGACAACAATATTATAAAGACAAAAATATGATAAAAACCAACTAATTAAAATCAGTTTTGGTTCAACAGAATTATTTAAAAAAACAAACTGATGAAACTGGCCTCGACTAACAGGACGGTACCTGAGCTTTAGGATTTGAGTCAATCAGGTGATTTCTGTCCCTCTGAGACACCTGTCCTCAGGTGTCCTCAAGTGTCCACCGGTGTCCACTGGTGTCCACTGGTGTCCACAGATGTCCACTGGTGTCCACAGATGTCCACTGGTGTCCACTGGTGTCCACAGATGTCCACTGGTGTCCACAGATGTCCACAGATGTCCACTGGTGTCCACCGGTGTCCACAGGTGTCCACAGACGTCCACTGGTGTCCACAGATGTCCACTGGTGTCCACAGATGTCCACCGGTGTCCACAGGTGTCCACAGACGTCCACTGGTGTCCACAGACGTCCACTGGTGTCCACCGGTGTCCACTGGTGTCCACAGGTGTCCACAGACGTCCACTGGTGTCCACAGATGTCCACTGGTGTCCACAGACATCCACCGGTGTCCACAGATGTCTACTGGTGTCCACCAGTGTCCACAGACGTCCACTGGTGTCCACAGATGTCCACTGGTGTCCACAGATGTCCACTGGTGTCCACCGGTGTCCACAGATGTCCACTGGTGTCCACAGATGTCCACTGGTGTCCACAGACGTCCACTGGTGTCCACAGACGTCCACCGGTGTCCACTGGTGTCCACAGGTGTCCCAGTCCACTCCTCCTGAGCTGCTCCAGCTGTCTTAGGTCTGAATCCTTCTCCAGATGTTTCAGCTCTGAGGATTCTGAGGGATTTTTCCTGCCAGAGAAAGAAATGAAGCTTTGACTTTAGTTATTGGTAGTAATTGTAGCTCATTAAACATAGGAAGCTTTTATACTTATAAAATTAAATCAACAGACACTAACCTGCAGGGAAAGTCTGATCCAACAGAAGGTTAAGACTTTATGAATGTGGAACAGAGGCTGTTAGAACCAAAAAGTTTAATAACCTTCACTGCCTGCTTTTTTCTGTTTGACCAGCTTCCACCCGGTTGACAGCCATGTACGAACCAAGTCTGAAAAGTTATAAATTATTACCACTTGACCCTTGGGTCTGGGCTGTCCATGCCAAGACAATACCAGGACAAGTACTAGGACAGGACTTCCCAGAGCAGCAGAGCAAAACACAAATAGCAACTTCTAGAAGCCGTCAACAGCCACTCCCGAGTAGAGAGGAAACCAAAGGAGGAGGAAAAACAGCAGGACTGAAGAAGAGGTGGAAATGGGTGGTGGGCAGGAAGCTGAACTTATCCTGCCCTAATCACAAGTCAGAGAGGGTTTCCTCTCATTGTGGGAGCTCCAGGCCCCATCAGCCACTAAGACCCTGCAAGAAAACAGCTACATGCATATCCTCTGAAGGAAAATCCCCACAGACACAACATATATGAATATAAGCTCAAACATTACATGGAGTCTTGTTCAAACACTGAGTCTGAGCTACGCACATCCTTCCTGGCAGAGCCTCGGCTCATTGTGCAGCCTTACAGCTCGGCTCTGATAAACACTTCATTATGAAATCCTCACCACACAGTCAATATTTGCCAAGGCCGTTATCGTTATCAGGCTCCCTTATCTGCAGTTACCACATGACTCCCGACCCTTTACTTCCCTTACGCTTTTGTTCCTGACAAGAACTGAGCCAGAAGAACATTGTTCTTTGAAAAACTCCTGGAAATCCAGGCTCAACCATGAGCAAAAGATCCACAGAGAAGTGTAGGCAGGACCGTGAGATGTTCCAGATGTAAGCAAACATGAAGATCTGATCAGGATCTGAACCTGCTCAGGTGACTGATAACAGATGTTTACAGCTGCAGAGTTAATCAGTAATGAGCCGACGGACTGATACATTCATCCCTGGCCTCAGAGCACAGTGATGTCTGTCACAGAAAAACCATCTGCTGGATCACACATGGTTCAGATAAACCCACACGAGGCTCAGAACCTTAAACCTGCTGGTTCACTCAGAGACTACTTCCTGTGGACTTCCACAGAATCTGACGCCCATCCATTTATGTGCTGTTCAGGGTCGCAGGGGACCGGTGCCAGTCTCCTGCAGTCCACCGGTGAGAGACGGTCCCCCCTGGACAGGTCCCCAGTCTGCAACAGGACAGCATAGTCCACGCTTAGAGCCAGTTAACCCAACATGTATGCTGTTGGACCGTAAGAGAGCGTAGGGAGAAAACTATGTCAGAGGGAGAACATGTCTCCTCACAGAAAGAACCCTACAGAGAACAGAGCCAGAACCTTCGTGCAGCGAGGAAAAGGTTCCTACCTCTTCACCACTGTGCAGCTCCATGTTTATTATTAGTTACTCAGAGACTGAGCATCTACCTGTCCACTGAGGAGCACAGCCCTTTCTAGCATTAAAGGGACAGCTAGTATATTTTTTGTCCAGTTGTGGCATCTCAGGCAGACCATACAGAGAAGATGGCTAGCTTGTAGGCTAGACTAAAGAATCATCTAAAGGCTCAGCTAAAGGCTAGACTAAAGGCTTGGATAAAGGCTCAGCTAAAGGCTAGGCTAAAGGCTAGGCTAAAGGATTATCTAAAGACTCGGGTAAAAGCTCGGCCAAAGGCTAGGCTAAAGGTTTGGCCAAAGGCTAGGCTAAAGGCTTAGCCAAAGGCTAGGCTAAAGGCTAGGCCAAAGGTTCAGCCAAAGACTAGGCTAAAGGCTAAGCTAAAGACTAGGCTAAAGGCTCAGCTAAAGGCTCAGCCAAAGGCTAGGCTAAAGGCTAGGCTGGCTACAACCGTTGTTTGATTAAAAAAAACAGAAAGGTATCATGCTAAAGTTTAGAGATGATTTTGAGAAAAAGCTATTTTATAAGCAGTCATTTGGCTAGCTATTAGCCTAGCCTGGACAAAGGCGTTCGCCTGTTTCTCCAGACTCCGGGCTTAATGACGGACCTCATGGCTGGTAAGGAACTAACCTGGTAACTATCAGAACATCACTGGTTCAGGTCCAAATGGACTCCAGATGTAAAGAGGTTCAGCTTCAATCAACTAAGAATAACAGAAACTATTTATGGTTTAAACAAACTTTGAGACATTTTCTGAAGGAACTCAGTGGTAATGATGTTAAAGGTAATTATTTGTGTTTTGGGTATTTCAGTACCATCAGGATTTTATCCTTAGCCCTATTTTATGACTTTTTCTGAACAATCGCAACTTTTGCATCTTCATAATCTTAAAAACAAAATCAGACTTTTTCAAAAAGTTTCATTTATTATAAGACCTAAAATAATGCACAGTACAAAGTTAAGAGTTTCACACTCCAGCTGGAGTGAAGTGACTTCCCAAAGAAAAATCACAAGTCTGGTTTTTACATTCAAAAAGCTTTACTTCTGAAAAAGTAGTCAAAAGTACATAGTACTCATCGCCCCGGTACCTACTATATACAAATTAAACGTGCTCATCCTCGTCAACAAAACCTTAATAAAAAATAAACAAAATCCCCACAATAACAGAAAGAGGCTAAAACCAGAAAAGATGCGGGGACTTAGAGAAATGTTTCAATTGTCTCGTAGTGGAAAGATCCTTGAAATCCAAAACTACATTCAGTTCAACTTGGATATAAAAATATTCTGTAGGAAAAATACTTTTTTGGTTCATTTTAAGGCATTTATAAGCGACAGTGAAGCCCACAGGCAGAAACAACACCGGGCCGAGGGTTGCTACATTCGTTGGAATTACAGCGAGTCCTCGTGCAAAAACAGGACGAAAATACTTTTTGGTTCATTTATTGACTCAGGTTCTTTGTGACTGAAGTCTGATCCAGATCAACAACAAGAAGCAACGTTTGGACGGTTCTAGAACCTTTTTACACATTCTACACAAACTGCTAAACAGGGATGATTCTTAAAAAAATAAACTCAAAAGACCTTTTACAGAAATCACACAGATTTTTAATAAACGTAAACAAAATTAACTAAATAAATATCACATGTCTATCACATGTCTTAAATAAGATTCCTTTACTTAGAATAAAAATAAACCAAATGAAGTTACCAAACAAATCTATGAAAATCTCATTCATATATATATATATATATATATATATATATATATATATATATATATGAAACTGAAAAGAACATAGACTCACTTTTCTGTAGATTATTAAGGCGAGAATTATAATTTAAACATAAGAACATAAATCTATAAATCTTGAACTTCATCACATGTGATAAATACAGTTTGGACACAAAATGGAGCTGAAAGTTTGTTTTTCCACAATAAATAAGTTAAATAGTCCAAAGCCAGGGAGGCAGAGCGACGTGGATCACTCAAAAACTAAACCAGCTCATCTCTATTGAATTCCTCCAGCCGTTAGCATTAGCATTAGCATTAGCAGTGACTGCCCAAACCCAACTCCAGAACCAATCAGGACGCTGGAGGGTAACCATAGCAACCACTGAGTGGCTGGGAGCTGCAGCTTTAACAACCAAAGAAGAAGAAATACATTGGTTAAAAATAAAACTTTAAAGGGATATTCACACTTTTTTGAACTGAGGTTCTGTATAAATATTAAGAATTCATAGTTAGCTGTTGTAGATAACTCTTTGAACAACCTTACTTCAGAGGATTAGAGTTTAACTCTGACAGGACTGATGAGCTAATGGCTTGTCTGAACACAGGTAAGATCAAAGAGGATCTGAACGAACAATACACTGAGGAAAATATTTCATCAACCTTTACAATGACATTACTCAACATCACAAAAGTTATGAAAAAGTTTCTGTACAAATATTTATGAATTAGAGCCATTTTAAAACAGCAATCCTCTTTAATTCTAGCTGTGTTCTGACTAGCCATTAGCCCATGAGTCCTGTCAGAATAAAACTCTGTTTCTCCAAACTGAAGTCAATCAAGGAGCTATCCACAACAGGTAAGATATTTCTTTTACAGAACCCCACTTTAAAATGGCTGAAATATCCCTTTAAGTGTAACCATATTGTTCGCAGGAAACAGGAACCCATCTGATCCAGGACAAGTCCGGTCCAGGACAGGTCCAGTCCAGGACAAGTCCGGTCCAGGACAGGTCCGGTCCAGGACAGGTCCAGTCCAGGACAAGTCCGGTCCAGGACAAGTCCGGTCCAGGAACCATCGGGCAAGCACTGATTGTACCTGATACAAAAACAAAGACCAGCAATAGAACCGAACTGACCCCAGGTCCAAGTCCAGGATCGATCCCAGGTCCAAGTCCAGGACTGAACCCAGGTCCAACTCCAGGACTGATCCCAGGTCCAAGAACCCAGGTCCAACTCCAGGACTGACCCCAGGTCCATGTCCAGGAATGATCCCAGATCCAACTCTAGGACTGATCCCAGGTCCATGTCCAGGACTGATCCCAGGTCCATGTCCAGGACTGACCCCAGGTCCATGTTCAGGAATGATCCCAGATCCAAGTTTAGGACTGACCCCAGGTCCAAGTCCAGGAATGACCCCAGGTCCATGTCTAGGACTAATCCCAGGACCAAGCCCAGGACTGATCCCAGGACGGGGTAAAGGAGACCCCATAGAGCTTAACGGATTCTTTTGGGGGTTGAAAGCAGGTCTGTTGACCCCCTAACATGCAGGTCTTAGCAGGTTTTGTTTAAAGGCACATTAAAAGGGTGGATGGTGTTGATCTGAGCCTGAAGCTCAGGAGGTGGACCTGTTGGCTCAGTCATCAGAAATGGACAGTCTGCTGAAGATAGGCAAACGTCTCCCAGGATCCAGAGTCGGGGACTCAGAGCCACTGAGGCTCCCGGAGGAACTGCTGGACCCAAAGCTGTCCCGGTCTGAGAAAGAGTCCGGGGGACTCGGAGGAGGCTCGGACACCGGGGACCTGCTGAGTGCGCGCAGCGTCTCCAGGTGTCTGGTGTTGTGGGTCTGAGGGGACGGGGGACAAGTCCCATAGAAGACAGTCGAGGGGTCGGTGCAGCTGCTGCACAGAGCCAGGGGGGCGGGGAAGGAGAAGGTACTGCTTGGGGATAGAACCACCGACCCCGGGGACAGAAGCTCAGACCCCGGGGACAGAAGTTCATTGTAGAAGCTGGGGGGTGGTGAGGTCCGGGACATGGGACTGTCCAGTCCGTGGTAGGTGGAGAAGCCAGAAAAGCTGAAGCTGTGATGGAGCTTTGGTCTCTGGGTGTAGGGGGTCTGCTGGACCTCCCGGACCGCCTGCAGGTTGGCGTTACTGAGGGGGGCAGGACGCCGCTCCTCTGCATTGTGGATGAAGTGACACCGGGGCCCGTAGGGGCAGAACCCGATGGTGTGGAAGGTCCGGCATGGTTCGGTTTTGTATTTGGGGTGTCGGGTCAGGCTCCGCAGCTCGTGGTACCCGTGGGCGAACTGACACTTCTCTCCATATTTACACGACCCGTTCTCCTCAAACGGCCGGCACAGCTCGGTCTTGTAGCGGGTGGAGTTGATCTGGGAGCCCGGTTTCTGCTGCAGGACTCCTCGGTCCCCGGTCTCACTGTAAGCCCGGTCCCGGAACCTGTTCTCCTTGTTCATGTTGCCGCCCGGAGCTTTATTCTCCATGGTACCACCACAGGAGCCCAAAGAGAACCGGGTCAGCGCCTCCAGGTTGCTGGTCGAGTTCCTGCGGAAAATCCCCGGAGTGAAGGACCCGGGACCCGGAGCAGAGACCGGAGACCCAACGGCCTTCTGGTCCAGGAGGCTGCTGATGTGCAGAGTGTTCATGTTTACGGTTTTATCCTGGTGGAGAGAATTAAATCAAATAAAAAATCAGCTTCAACTTTACCTGAAACCTGCTGCAAAAAGACACAAAACACGTGACCTACCCTACAACAAAGCCAGAAAACATTTATCTCACAAAACAACATGTTTATATTCAGAAACAAGAAATCTACCATCATTTTATGTCAAATATCAAGTTTACCTTATAAAACATTCATCTTAAAGTATATTAATCTAATAGAGCAACATTTATTTACTAAAACAACATACTTATTTACAAAAACGACATATTTATTTAGTAAAACAACATTTAACTAATAAAGCAGGTTTCTCCTGCAGGAAACTCACCTTAATGAAGAGCTCCATGTCTCAGACAGCCGCCAACACATGATCCGATCCCGGACTCCGAGCTGGATCCCTGAGCGACCAGGATCAGAGTTTTATTTAGATTTAAAGAAGTGCACTTCTACGATGGAAGCAGCAGAAAAACTACGAGGGGTTGTTTCATTCAGTCGGATGGTGTTTCCTCCCCCCAGAGAAGCTCTGAACCGGAGGGTTGTCCGCCTTTAAAGGCTTCCTGAGGCCGGGAGGAGCGAACAGAGGGGCCGGGCGGAGCGAGCAGAGAGTCCGGGAGGAGCGAACAGAGGGGCCGGGAGGAGCGAACAGAGGGGCCGGGCGGAGCGAGCAGAGAGTCCGGGAGGAGCGAGCAGAGGGGCCGGGAGGAGCGAGCAGAGGGGCCGGGAGGAGCGAGCAGAGGGGCCGGGAGGAGCGAGCAGAGGGGCCGGGCGGAGCGTGCAGGGGGGCCGGGAGGAGCGAGCAGGACTCCGGTCTCCGGTTGGTCCGTCCGTCCTTCATCTGAAAGCTTTTTCTCTTTAATCACTTTAGCGAGTGCCTGGAAGGTTTTTTTGGTTTTCAATGTTTTCTTGTGGAATTCAGGCGGAACCTTCCTATAAACCAGATTTTAACAGATTTTTAAATCAGTAGTCGGGCAAAGATCTCCA
The DNA here is from genome assembly GCF_001649575.2 of Kryptolebias marmoratus. Lineage (NCBI taxonomy): Eukaryota > Metazoa > Chordata > Actinopteri > Cyprinodontiformes > Rivulidae > Kryptolebias > Kryptolebias marmoratus. The sequence goes on along the minus strand of NC_051451.1, from coordinate 29,593,359 downwards.
TAAACCTGCTGTTTCAACTCCATGCATACATCAGAACCTTGGTTCTTTAATCAGAGGCTGAAAACTTCAGAAATGCAAGTCTATAGAACCACAACACCGCCCCCTTGTGGACAAACTGTGAACTGCAGCCGAACAACCGGCGCCCCCTGCTGGTTGGAGCTGAAAGAACAACTAATGTTTTTTTTTTTTATCAAACTGTAAAAATTATTAAACTCATTTGGATCTTTAAGTTTCTTTGTTGCTGAATAGAAGCTCCAGATGTTCCAGCATGTTCAGGTCATTTAAACAAATCAAGATCCCCGCTTTCCTCCAAACATAACCCCAGGAAAACGATCAGCTTTACCTCAAAAAGGTTAAAAACCGACAAAACCAACAACAAAACCATTTTACTGCCTCACCTCTGTAAACTCTGAGCATGAGGCGATTGCTCCAAGAGTGAACGTCCTTCTAAATAAAAGCATTGGAAAGACTGTAGAGGAGAGATGTTATTTTTTCAGATGTTTTAATCAAAAGGACTTGAAACAAAAGTGCAACATGCCACTGAAACCACTGGTTTGTGCAAAACTTGTAATTTTACTAGATTTTAGTCTGAAAATGTCTACAGAACTAAAACTGTGAAAAAATGTTTCAGACTTTTTTTGCCAATCAATTTCTAAACGATAAAAATCTAATATAAAAAAACAACAAGCGTCGGGATTTTAGGAACAACAGTTTGAACAGGCAGAGACATGACCGGGGCTCTGACAACAAACACCTGCTTTTATTGATTTAAGAAACATTTTCATTACATTTTAATAACAGAACCAGAAACTTAAAAATGGCCCAATGGAAGAAACCTGCAGCAGAGGTCAAAGGGCACGCAACCCCTTCTGCTCACACTGAGAGCAGAACGGATGTCTTTTCAGGAAAAACAGTAAATCAGAACAATAAAAACGGGTGAGTCTGTTTGGAAACAATGAAACGTCGAGTTCTATCGTTTCCTGTCATAAAACAAACAGACGTTTGAACACTTTTCCACGTTAAACTTTGCTGAAATCATTAGTAGCTGAGAGGAAACTGGACAAAAATAGTTCTGGGAGAATCTTCTTCTGGACTCTGTGTCAGTGTGGCCGTGGTGTGGGTATTACATCTGTACATTTTAATATAAACATTAAAAAATATGTTTAAAAATCCTCAGAGTATAGGCAGGGCCTTTGTCACAAACAAATAACTTTTGTAAATCGATGAGAAAAAGGCTAAAAATACAAACTTTCTGCAGCAACAATAAAGTAAATAATTCTTTCAGTACTTTTCAGAGGGAATTAAAATGAATGAAATGTTAATTTGTGCCATCCTGCACCGGTCCCCCTCACCTGAGAGTCATGCCCAACACAGATCACACCACTTTATTTTCCAGGTTTAACCCAAACTCCAGCCTTTTTAATCAAAACACAACTTTAGTCCAAAACTCGGCGGGCGACATGCATTCCTTCAAGTTATCCTGATTTCTTGTCCTTTAAATTAAAACTAGTTCTGCTCTTTAACTCCCCAAGTTCAGTTTTTCCAGCACATCCAGAACCAGCCGGGCTCTGTGGTTCTGCAGCGTCAGTCGGGCGTGCTCCATGGTGCAGGAGAACTGGGGCAGGGCCGGGAGGCGGTCCAAGGCCTGCTGGGACCTCAGGGCCTTGGTCTGGGCCTTGGTCTGGGCCTGGGTCCGGACGAAGCAGACTTGCTCAGGCTCCATGGTTCCTGATTCCTGTTTCAGGTCCATCTTCAGGTGGCTGAGGTGTCGGTGGAGCAGCTTCACCCACTGCAGTGGCTCGGCCCAAAGGTTCAAATCCCCCTTCTCAAACAGGAAGTCCTCTTCATCCTGGTCACAGCAAGAGAGAGTCACCTTTACTGGACTTTACAGAAACATACTGCTGTAGAGTCCAGGTAATCCAGGACACAACAAATCAAAAGTAAACATTTAAAGTAAAACAACTGGACTTCTGTTCTGTAGTTGAAGATGTTTCTCTTCCCATCACGGGAGCTTTTTAGTTCAAACCCAGAGAGTGTGGAGTTCCAAGCTTTAAACAGCATGAGATGCTCCATTTATGCAGCTAAATTCACACACGGATCAATCTCACTCCCCTCCCTCCTGAGGGTCATTAGGGTCTCTGTTTTCCTGGCTCACAGAGAAGTTTGGGTCACATGAATGAAGGTGTTGATTAGAATGAAACTGACTGTGGATCAGGTTTGTTCCTTTTCTTCTTCGTGGGGACGTGTTCAGCCCGATGCTGTAGAGTTCTGACAGAGAGTTTGTGTTCCAGTGGTGCTGAGAGTCCAACAGAAGGTTCTGATCTGTGTGGGTTGGTTTCCTGTAGACCTCAGTGTTGAGGCCGTCCTCTCTCTCTATGTGAAACAAGGCAGCTTGTTGTCGTTAGCATCTTCTACTTCCTTAGCTTGGATTTTGACCCAGGTATCGTCCGCATACCTGAACCAATGGATTTATCTGAACTTTACAACATTTTAAACTTTATGGGAAACTACAGGATTTAACAGGGCTTTACTGGACTGGACAGGACCTTTATGAACCTTATTGACTGGACATGACAGGGCTGTCCTTTCAACAGTTCTTAGAGAACCAGGACCATCTGCTGTTTGGTGTTGGACCAGTCAACGTTAAATTATTGCAACAAATCAAAAGAAAACAAGACTTTTGTCTCTGTGATGTTTTTGATTAAAGGACGTTAAACCATCAGGCCTATAGAGAAATAAATCTGTGATATATAAAAAATAATTCTGCACCATAAGAAGGCCTGAGTGTCAGAAAAGAATAAAAACGAGTCATTTCCTCTGACGGAGGCTGCAGACACGTGGCTCTGTTCTTTCAGGCGATAAAACAACTTACGCTCACCAGGCTGGAAGCTGCAGCCGGCTCTTCATGCTCGTTAGCGTCCTCGTCTCCCAGCAGCCACTGCGTCAGAGCGAGTGCACCCGCTGCTTGTTGCCCCCACAGCTCAAACAGGCGACATAGCAGCTCCACGCCGAAGTCCAGCGCTGCCGGAGGACACACGGACACGTCTGAGGACAAAAGACAACAACAACAAAAACACTGAAGGAAGGATTTAAAAACGTTGGAGCTAATGAACATGAAATCAACATGTGGTGTGAGTTTTTCTTCAGAGGCTCCGCCTACACTCAGCTGACGGACAGCGAGTCACCGACGCCTCGCTGTCAAGAGTGGCGAGTTTGTGGGTCTGATTTAAGACAGAGACTCATCGACAAAAAATACTGATTTTCTGTGTTTTTAATTTAAAGATTGTGTCTCTGTGGATCATCTAAGAATAAAAAAAACATTAGATACGCATCATAACAGGTGCACCTGTGCTGTCAGGTGTTACCTGTCAGGTGTACCTGTGCTGTCAGGTGTTACCTGTCAGGTGTACCTGTGCTGTCAGGTGTTACCTGTCAGGTGTACCTGTGCTGTCAGGTGTTACCTGTC
>NC_051451.1:29581327-29587895 GCF_001649575.2 Kryptolebias marmoratus | reverse complement strand
ACCTGTGCTGTCAGGTGTTACCTGTCAGGTGTACCTGTGCTGTCAGGTGTTACCTGTGCTGTCAGGTGTACCTGTGCTGTCAGGTGTTACCTGTGCTGTCAGGTGTACCTGTGCTGTCAGGTGTTACCTGTGAGGTGTACCTGTGCTGTCAGGTGTACCTGTGCTGAGTAAATGAGCTGGAACATTACAGATGAAGTCCGATGCAGCATCCCGGACATCCTGGTCTTCGTCCTGCAGTAAAGTGAACAGACTCTTCCACAGTGAAACTGTAGCGGACAAACCTGAAACACAGAGTTCAGATTCACTCTGTGACCTTTGAACCTGAAAGGATCTCAGGCTGACTTTGACCTGGACTCACCCAGAGGCAGGTCAGAACTCATCAGCAGGGTGGGGATACTGGAGACTAGAACCTCAGCAGCCATTAGCTTCACCTGCACAGGTTGTCCCTCAGCACAGCAGGAGCACAGAAGCTCCACCCACTGAGGTAAACAAGCCATTCCAATCACAGCCTTGAGGGGATGGAAATAAGCTTTAAATATTTTCACTGAGACAAAAACATTTATCACAGCAGACAACTGAAACAATGCTGCAACATACAGTTAATATCATCATCATCAGTTTATACAAATTAATCCAAAACATCCAGGAGGACAAAGACAACCCTGATGGAGCTGAGAGATGGAGGATCTCCACAGGACCACTAGAAGCTTCATGGAGGACCAGCAGGACAATGAGCCTAAACCCTCTGCTGAAGAACCCTCCTCTGGTTTAAGGAGAACCAGTTAAAGGTCCTGGAATGGTCCAGTCAAAGCCCAGACCTCAGTCCAGCTGAGAACCTCTGGTTGTTGGACACAAGCAGCACCGTCCAACCTGAAGGAGCTGCAGACGTTTGGACATGCAGAACGGACAGAAGGTCCAGGTTAAACGGACCTGAAGAGACTTTATGGACCAGGACCATAGAGACAGACCTGATAGACCTGATGGACCAGGATCATGGAGACAGACCTGGAGGGATCTGATGGACCAGGACCATGGAGATGGACCTGGAGGGGTCTGATGGACCAGGACCATGGAGACGGACCTGAAGAGACCTGATGGACCAGGACCATGGAGACGGACCTGGAGGAGTCTGATGGACCAGGACCATGGAGACGGACCTGGAGGAGTCTGATGGACCAGGACCATGGAGACGGACCTGGAGGAGTCTGATGACTCTTTTTTTATGTTTTGTTTCTGAATGAGTTACATTAAATGGATTATTTGCTGACTTGAAAGCAGTGAAGCTTGAAGTAACTGCTCTGACCTGTTTGTCAGATTCTTTCTGATGAAACTCCCAACATTCTGATGAAGTGAAATTGTTTAGGAAACACGGTTTACCTGGGGTTCAGAGGTCACCATCTCCACCATCAGCTGAGAGACCAGCAACAGGGCAGCAGAGTGGAGCTCCACGCTGTCAAACCAGAAGGAAGTTCAGTGAAGATGTTTGTCCCACAGCTTTGTTTGCCAGCACTTCATACAATCGTTATTACTGAAACCTTTACATTTAATTCACATTCCAGAAGTTTTTCAGCAGAAATATTACAGTGTTCCTACAGGAACTGCAACAGCTAGCTGCTACTGCTTCTACTTGAACTGGCATAAAACCTATTACATTTGGTCTAAATAACTGTTGTACAATTAAAGAGTAGAGTAAATGTTTATGAAATAATGTTGAAATGATCTATAACTGTTAGGGTTACACACCCACACACACGCGCACACACACACACACACACACAAATCAAGTGTATGAGATGCTTAACAACCAAAGCTCTGCTTTCTCCCTGGAAGGTATGAACAAACCAACGGTGTCTTAAAGAGCACAATTATTAGTTTTCATCCACATCAATTTTCACACAACTTTTATTTAAAACTACCTTCTGACCACAGTCCTGCTGCCACGAACCAGTTAGCACACAAATATCTAACAAAGACGACAACAGATCTGAGGACCACCCAGAGAAAGGACACAAGGTAGCTTTTAAGACAACAAGAAGAAATATTAGGTTCTTGAAGTTCACCAACCTGTGAGCAGAGTTCTGAGCCATGGTCAGGAGGTGCAGCAGGACCTCCTTCTGGGACAAAATCCTTGAGCCATCCCTCCACTGGAGCTTGCTGCTGGAACAGATCTCACACAACACCTGCAGGACCTGAGGGAAGGGTGGGCAGGTGTTAAACCTGCTGAGATCATCCCTCAGACCATGGAAAGGAGCTCGGGTTCAGCCATCAACACAACTTTAGTGTATCCTCCTCACTGTGTTGGTAAGTTATTCAAAAATATTTTTAACTCCATTTAATTCCCATTAGGCTCCATTTTGTATCTGCACACCCTAAAACCCCCACATCTGTTCTGCACCTGGTCTACACACTGCAGACACCACACCTGAGCAGTGTGGTGTCTGCAGGTCAGGGCAGAGAGGAACGTTCAGACATCCAAACAGCTTCTCCACAGAGGCATGGCTCAACCCAGGAGAAAACAGACCCATAAATCAAGCAGATATGAACAAAAAACACAACACATAACTGCACCTTCTGTAGAGCCTCACCTTGGCCAAACACTGGGGGTGTTTCTCATGAAGGGCAAGGTGGATCAGGTTAGACATGGTGCTCTGGTCCAGCCACTGAGTCCTCATTAGGTCCTCCTCCTTCAGGCTCCTCAGGAGGCTCTCCACAGCCACTTCCCTCACCTCGTAATGTGGAGCCCTCAGAAGATGCTCCAGGAGTTGGTTTGTCAGCTGGGAGCTCTGCCACAGCTCAGGGATCTGAACGCTGGCGCTGAGGGCCATCTGGGCCAGGCTGAGCAGGTACTGAGTGCTGCCGGGCCCAGAGACAGCTGAAAGGTCAGAGGTGAGCAGTTCTGAGGACATCAGGACCAGAAGAGCCTTTTGACGGAGAGAGCTGACCTCTGCATCTGAGAACCAGAAGAAACTCACTGTTAGCTGATAATAAAGACCACCTTCAGAGGGAAACAGGCCGTCCCTGGACTTTAAGGTGGCAAAAGGAGAAGAAAAAAAATCAGCTTAGGGTTTGGTGCAAATTTAGAGATTTTGTGTTTGAATTTATTCTAATAAAACTTCTTAGGTAGTTTAGGTTTTATTAGTGTTACTGTGAAAGGTCTAACCTTTGAGGTTGTTCATACTGTATGTGTTTGATCGTTAAGGTCCAATGACTCATTGCTGACATGTTTTATTTCATGAGGACACAGGAGTCCAGGTCGTCTCACTATCAACAGGATTGTGGGTTCTTGATCCAAAAACCTGCTGACTGAAATCAGATTAACCTGAAAATAAACATGTTCCACTGTCTGAAAAGCCCAAAATGATCAGAACCGGTCACCTGTCAGGTGTATCCTCAGGGGACTAAAACTACAGGTCATCAGTCAGAGGCAGGTCAGGGACCTCGGTTAACCGTCTGAACATCTTTATGTTCTGCACTATCATGGAGGGATGATTTCAACAGTTTCTAGGACCCTACAAACTTTGGATTTCTGGCTGTGACTCTACATCCTCTTTAAACAAACGTCAGATGCAGAAGATGATCCTAAATGTCAGTAAAGTCTCAAACACCAAAGTTATCCGTTATTACTGTCATGTTGTGTGTGGATCATGTTCTTCATATTCTTATAAGTGAGAACTTACCTTCCAGAAGGCTGATCTTGGAGCCACAAAGACACATCAATACGTCTAAAAAGGCTCCTCTGGTCACCAAACAGTTATTCTGTCTGAACACACAGAAACACCAACCTGAGCTCAATCTCAAAACCTGATTTCAGTCGAAAACTTTCTTCTATTAGAGAAAAAGCTGCCCATTGGTTCCAAACTCTTGATTAAAAAGGAGAATAAATCAGCTTCCAGTCACAATCAGCTGCTTTCCATGAAGATCACAGATGAACATATTAGAAACAGGCTCACATGGTCACAGTTTCTATACAGTTTATGGTTGAAACTCCTGTGAGACTTCTTTTGGTACCACTGAGTTTGGCATTTAATATTTAAATTAATTTACAAACTAGATAAAACATATCCTAATATTTATTATACTATTATTATTGGTCTTCAGTCTCCAGTCAGCTGTGATGATGGGGATTATGACCCTTCGTCCTGCTCCCCCTTCCTGCAGCATCTTTGTTTTATTATGATGTTTGATGATGATTGCCCCATGAGGACCATCTATCACTGTCTTACAGAGACCCCAGATCAGACGGGACAAAAATGGCACAAGAGAGAGGCAGTTTGAGGCCAAAGTCCAGTTCTGACTCAGACCAGATGAAGAATGCATTCCATCCTTTCTGGAAGGCGAATACTTCAAATTAGTGGCATTCTGGATGAACAAGGTGGTTTTCTTTTTTCCCAAAAGTGGAAATGCTCTGACCTGTGATGTCCTTCATACAAGGTTGGTAGATTCTATTGTGCTACAAGATCAAACAGACAGACGGTTGAATGAATTCACCCTGTCATTGGAACAAAAGGTCATCAGTTTAAGCCACTGGACTAACCCAGCAGCTGTTTTAGAGCTGAGTCTGACCTCAGTCAGTCAGAAGATGTAAGGCAGGGGTTTGATGGGGTAAGGTGCGCCCCGGCTGAGTCACAGATCCTTCAGCGGGTGAAGGATGGAGGGGGTGTTTGGTGGGGAGTAGGGGGTGGAAGTTGGGTCAGCAGGCGCTCTCTTTGAAATAAAACCTGAGCAGGACATGAAGCCAGCAGAGAGGATGGACATCAAACAAGGAGCTATTCTTCCAGAGAGGGAGCCGAAAGAGGGGCTGGATGCTTATCTGTGCTCGTTTGGACACGTGTGAGTTTGTCGGTCTCAAATTACCTAGAAGTGAGCCACATGCGCTGAAGGAGGGCTTCACCAATGCCACTTCCTGCTGGCAGGGGTCTGTGTGAGTCCGTCTGGAAGGAGCGCAGGAGGAACAGCACCTGCACAGACAGACACACAAACTCATCCACACCAGGCTGATATTTCTTTTTACATTCAGTCAGGGTCACAAGAGGGAATGTCCTGGACTTCCACCACAAAAACTAAAGTATTAAATTCTGAATACATCTACAGTCCTTGCAAATATCTGGGATCTGAAACCTTCCTGTGTCTGGTTCAGGTCAGTCAAATCTAGGGTGACTTTGTATGGAGGCAGGATGCATCCCCAAAGACCTTCTCTACAGGGAACAGGCCTCTGGATGCAGATCCATCTGTCAGCCACAGCTTTGGTGTAAAGATGTCTGTAAAAAGGACATGATGTGAAGCAAGGGCTGGAGGTGCACCTTTACACCAACATCTTCAGCTGGGTGAAGAAAAACTGAAATCCACTGCAGATCAATGCAACAGAGACTGCCATTCTCAACTGGGTCTAGGTAAGCATCAGAGACGCTGCTCTTATTAAATTCCAAACCTGTTGGATGTTTTCTGTTTCATGGTCAATCATAATCAACAGAGGCCTACTAAAACAGAACAAAGCACTGTGTGTGAATGGCTAAATGGGAAACATTGTTAAACTCCTTTGAAGATCGTTGGTGTGATTCAAAATGTGCAACACGCAGCCATTGAGCTGAAGGAGACGTGTGTGTGTTAACAATGATACAACCACCGAGACTGAACTGCGTCCAGAACCAGAAACTCTGACTAAATGCAGAGGTCAGTTAGCCAGAACGCCCAGAAAACCCAGACACCTCTCCTCCCACAATCCACACAGCATGTGTAAAGACCCCAGATTCCCATGGAACCCTCTCTGTCTCACACTCCCAAAAGGTGCAGTGCTCGCTTCATGGACTCCAACCCCCCCCAGGTGAAAAGCCCTCAGTGTGACTCCAAGTGTGAAGGATGAAGTGAGGATGATCCTTCAGAGAATTAACCCTCGCAAAGCTGCTGGCGCCGATAACGTTCCTGGGCGGGTTCTGTGAGACTGCGTACACTCTCTGGAGTGCTGACAGACCTGATGAACACCTTCCTCACGCAGGCAGCTGTCCCCACCTGCCTGAGGACATATCAGAAGAATCTATCCACAGAGGACGCCATCTTTTCTGTGGTTCACACAGCTCTCACCCACTCATATGTTTGCCTATTTGTGAACTTCACATCTGCCTTCATTACCATTACATCACAGATCCTGCTCCATAAACTGTCTCCACTCGGGCTGAGCTCTTTCCTTTGCAACTGGGTGATGGATTTCCTGATGGACAGGCCACTGTGGGTGAGGATCCAGACAGCTGAGGCGCGCAGGTCTTGGGAGCTAAATCCTGAGTTCCTTTTACTGATGTATGTTGGAGAGTGTCCTGTGCTCCAGGAGAAGTGCCTCCTGCATCATGAAAGATGCAGTCACCCTGCACACATACTCTTCACCCCCATCCCTTCAGGTGAAAACTAAGGAACAACTTCTACCCTGACGCTGTTTGGCTGCTGAACTCCTGTGGAGCTCTGGAGCTGTGCTGCTGCTGCTGATTATGACTATTATTATTGGTAATAAAATTTATTCGGTTGGGAGGGTTCAGAGGCGAGGTCTAAGCCTGGCTTGTTGGTTGGGAGGGTTCAGAGG
>NC_051451.1:29578393-29580138 GCF_001649575.2 Kryptolebias marmoratus | reverse complement strand
TGTTGGTTGGGAGGGTGCAGAGGCGAGGTCTAAGCCTGGCCTGTTGGTTGGGAGGGTTCAGAGGTGAGGTCTAAACCTGGCCTGGTGGTTGGGAGGGTTCAGAGGCGAGGTCTAAGCCTGGCCTGTTGGTTGGGAGGGTTCAGAGGCGAGGTCTAAGCCTGGCCTGGTGGTTGGGAGGGTTCAGAGGTGAGGTCTAAGCCTGACTTGTTGGGCGAGTTCAGAGGCCTGTTGGTTGCAGTGTGTATTCTGGGCCTTGATAAATATACTCTTTAAGTTGAGGGCATGGCCGCAGACCAATAGGAAGCCATTAATTACACCATACAGAGAAGGAAACACGGGAAAAAAAACAGGTCAACCCATAAAACTGACCCTGACCACTGAGTCCTGGTCCTCCCATTCTCCTCTCCTGCAGACCTCCAAACCAAGAAAACACCCACTGGGTTGCACAATTCAACTCAACTTTGTGTCATTAAACAGTTTAAGTGAAAGAAATGCTGCTCTGTGAAGGACACACCTCAACAACAGCATTCAGTATTCAACATGCAGCTGTAATAACATTTTAATAAAACATTAGTGCAGTTAAAATGGTTTGGGCAGCAGGGCAGACAGGAAGTCAAACAGTCTACGAGTGTGTGTGTGTGTGTGTGTGTGAGCCCTTTATTATTGCAGTGAACACAACGTGAGGACGAGCTCCTCCTACAATCTTTTCAGCTGTTCTCATGAAGCTTGGACACAGTTTTTCAGATTCTCCACGGTAACAAAGGTGGTGAGGATAGATGCTGAAGGACTCGTTGTGCTCTCTTCACAACAGGGCCGGTCCTGGTGAGGTCACAGACAGTTACTCCAAGCATCAAAGGTCAGGACATTTTCTCTGCAGATTCACCACAACCACATTAAGGGACAGGTGGTTTTAGCACCACCTCAGCAGCCCTGAGTTTCTCTCTGCCTGGTTACCGATGAAGCTCACGTGTGTCAGCAGGAAACTTACTGATGAGTTCAGCTTCAGACTTGGGCCTTGTCCACACGAAAACATTGTCTTCCCAAAACAGGCTATTTGTCCTTTCTAAAAATATCCTGGTAAACATGACACTAGAAGTGTTTTCATCCACACAGAATCCCAGAAAATGACCCAACCCTGCAGTAACTATGGCAGACCTGTATGTGGCGCTGTTGCAGGAACCTTTGTGTACGTTCACGTTTTTAAACCCATTGGAACAACGATCTCTTGTTGTCTTGGTCAACAAGAGGGAAAGAAATTGTCACTCTGAATCCAGAATTTGTTAACTCTGTGACTCAGATACTTTTCCTACAGTGTTGCTTGTTTTTTAATGTTGTTTTATGACCTCTTGGCCAGGTCACCCTTGTAAAAGAATAGTTTTTATCTGGTTAAATAAAGGTGAATGAATGAATGTGTAGTCAAAACAATCTGACCTGACAAGACTAACCTTTTTTTACTAATTTAAATGATACTTTTTCATATAAGCCCAACAAAGATGAGTACTATCATCTTTAGTTAGAAGTTAGAACAAAGTCCAGCTCAAACACAACTGCGAGGTGTAATAATGTGAAAATGTTCAATTAAACCAAACCACTTTGATGTAGTATAAAAAGGTCCGGTTTGTCATTTTTAGTTAAAACTTGTAAATTTAACAACATTCTTTCCTAACATTACAGGAGTCCTTCTGAAGATGTGGCTGGGCTTGTTAAATGGATCAGAACCATGGCCTCAGTTCCCCCCCCCCCCC
>NC_051451.1:29571993-29578304 GCF_001649575.2 Kryptolebias marmoratus | reverse complement strand
CCCCCCCCCCCCGAGCTGGGAAGTCCCTGTGCAGAAACTGAACCAGCTGAATCCGGCCCGGCACGCTGTAAAAACCAAATATTTATAGAAAAGGCTCCCTCCCTGTTCCTCCTCCTAAAGACAGACTACAGAAGTTCTCCCCATGTGGGAAAAGGGGCTGGCATGGATAAACAGCTCAAAAAGCTCATTTCACCTCCAATTTCTCCTTTTTCTTTTTGTCACAGGCAGCTGCCTCACTTCAGGTAATCTGACCACAGAAACTTTTACATCTTGGGGTCAAAAATGTTCAAAATCCCGACAGTGTCTTTAAAACCCAACAGAATTAATAAAAAACTAATCAAGTCACTAATGTCAAAAGTAACAATAAAACAACAACACTTGGTCTAAAACTTGTTATTATATTTCTAAATGATCCAAGTCTACTGACTGTTTGAGACCAATGGATCCCAGACATTTTACTCATCTACCCAGAAAATAAGAGAGGAGACTAAAGCACTTTATTTCAAAGCGAAGCTGGAATGGCTCCTTCAGTGACCTTTGACCTTCCTGTTCCTGATCACCTGTGTTTTCAGGTGAACACTGCAGAGCGAGAGGCGGATGAACGGTTCAGACGAAGAAGACAAGATAAATAAATCCTACCTGGGTGAATCTGACCAAACTGTTTTTCTGTTTCTAAGAGGTTAGTGTTCATTACAAATAACCAAACCTGAACCATTACACTCGTAGTTATAGTAAATTAACAAATGACTAAAACCAGGATGGAAAAGTGCAGCAGGTGTTGGGATCGTGTTCTTGTTTTAGTAGCTTATTAACGTTTGACAGGAAATGGTTCAACCAGTTGGAGATGAAGAAGATCCATCGATGCTTGTCTGAACAGGTTTTAAAAAGAAGCTAAAAAATTGGGATTTTTCAGGTTTTAATTAAATGTCTGGAGACATCAACTTTACCTTGAACCAATCGGTTTGTTTTTTTTATAAAACAACTGCATAAATCCTCTCAGTCCCTTCTTTTTCTGATTCTTAGAGACGTTCGTTAGGTAATAAACATGTCTCATGAGCTTTGGGTTGCATAGCTGTGGTATAAACACAAAACAAAAACCCATTCCTTTTACAGTAAATGTGGCAAACACTGAGGCATTTTATTTGTCTCGTTTTCTGCTGAAGCATTTAAAGATTCGTGTGTCGCAGCGAGACTTCCTCCGCTTTGGGAACAGTAAAAATAGTCTGGGTTGATGTGAGGTCCCCTCAAACTGCCCACACACACACACACACCGCTCCACACACACAGAGACACAGACACACACACACACTACACACACACAGCCACACACACCGCCCCAATCACACCCACACACACACAGACACACACACACACACCCTATACACACACACAGCCACACACACACTGCCCCACACACACCCACACACCAACACACACACACACTATACACACACACAGCCACACACACACCGCCCCACACACACCCACACCCACACACCAACACACACACACACCAACACACACACACACCGATACACCGCCGATACTCCGCCGATACTCCGCCGATACGCAGCTGATACGCAGCCGATACGCAGCCGATACGCAGCCGATACACAGCTGATACAAGCTGATACACAGCCGATACACAGCTGATACACAGCCGATACACAGCCGATACACAGCCGATACACAGCTGATACGCAGCCGATACGCAGCTGATACACAGCTGATACACAGCCGATACACAGCTGATACACAGCTCTAATGAGACGGAGAAGAAAGACCAGGGATGGAAACAAGAACACCACAATCCTGAGTTAATGTTGGGTCACCGTAACTCTGCTATCATGGCCTTCATGTGACGTTACAGGACTGATCAACACGGTGACCAGTAAGCCTGAAGGTCCAGCTCTAAAAAACACACTGATGATAAAAACAATTATTCATTTCTAGAGTACTCCAGCAGAGGGTAACAAGACATCGTGCACTGCCAAGAACACAGTTTTACAAGCTGAGCTCATGATTGATGGTCACAAACCCTCCAGCTTGTTTCCAGCTCTCTGTTCTGCAGACCTCTGAAACCAGCTGAGACCCTGCTGGTTAACCTGCCCCCACCCACACAACCAGCTCATTTTCACAGCAACACAACCTGCATCCGTCTCAGATAAATCACATCAGCTTCCATCCAACAGTTCTGGGAAAAGAAACAGAAATGTTCACTGTCCACTGCAGGTGAACTACAGGAGCAAACGTTGCTGCTCATTTCATCACTGTTCAGAAACTGAATGTCCAACAATTCACAGCTGCTGTATTATTTGTTTTACTTTAACAGATTGTTGGATCTTTCGATTAGTTTAGGTACTTTTGGACCCTAAGGGACCGTTTGAGGAAGTTCTGTCACCACATGCTCAGACTTCAGTCGGCCCACCGTCTGCCCCTCCGAGCCCATCAGTAACGTCCACCTCCTTCCTCCCGGTGTCATTAGAAACTAACAGTTTGGTTTGTTTGGTCAGAGACCGTTAACGAAATGAAGTTCTGAGCCTGACAAACTCAGGTTCTGGTTTTACTGTAAAGTTAAAAATATAAACGGAGGATTTCTGAGCTATGAAGACATGTTTAGTGAAAAACCTTTGATTTGAAGAAACAGTTTCCAGTGAAAACTTTTATAAATCCTTTGTTCAGTGCCTGGGCTCTGAACCTCCACCAGTTCTTGTTTGGGCTTGTTTGAGCCCAGAACCAGCCCAGAACCCTCCCTCCCTGTGTGTGAGCGCAGACCTGTAGCAGGGTTCCATGGATGTGGTTCTGTTGGACTTTGGGTCCTGGTTCTGGTGGCAGCTCCTGTAATAAGGAGAGGACAACAGAGGGGACCTGGGTCAGGAGAACGAAGGGGACCAGGGCCTGAGCTGCCATTTCTCTGGTTCGATACACCGCCGAGGAACCGCATCTGTCCAACACAGAGTGACAACATCCACAGGAATTATTTCCCATCACTGTATGTTTGAGGCAACAAGTGGTCCGAATGCTGAAGCACCACTGAGGATCTGTTTTAAACAGCAGGAAGCTGATTGTAATCAAAGTTTAGAGCTAAAAACAAGTCTTCTGCTGACAAGAAGGGCCAGAGCCGGCTCTCCAACAGCTGCTGAACTGCAGATGTTGGAGGACTCTGGAGGCCAGCGTCGTCTGCCGGGGCGTGACGGACACCGACAGGCTCAATAAGATCAGGAAGGTCGGTGACATTTTGTATCCTGAACATTTGTGGAGTTCCTCCTCTGACAGCTTACTGTGGACAGATGGACACAGTCCAGGGGACAAAGGGTTTGACGTCTCTGTGAAGCTGGAGCATTGACAAGGTTTAAACAAGGGGTGACCTTTGACCCTATGACCTTAAAATTAATAAGGATGATCCTTGGATCATGAGGTGCCCAGCTATGTAGTCTGATGTTCAGACGGTGTGTGTGTGTGTGTGTGTGTGTGTGTGTGTGTGCATAAAACACCTGCCTGATAATTAAAGGTACGAATGGAGCGAGCCCCAGAGGCGAGGAGGATCCATCCATGGGTGAAGGGTAGAGGCGGCTGAGGACCAGCAGCAGCAGAAACAGGCTGGGGTGAAGCTTAACATGGCCGCTATCACTAAACACAAACACATCAACAGCCAATCAGATGCTAACAACTTTAAACGTGGTTGTAATGTAAGAGAGCGCAGATGAAGTTAAAGATAGTTAGCATCGGCCCAGAACCCTCGACTGTTAGATTTGTTAAGTTTCACTGACCCTCCAAACTAAAAAACATTTAGTTGATAAAAGCTCTTTCAGCTCAATAAGAAAACTGAGACAACATCCTTTAAATGTGATACAGATTCAGGTTTGAGTCCATCCACGCGTCATGTTTCCATGTCAGTAAGAAACTCTGAAGGGAAGGATTTCGACAGAATGTCCTGTTGGAAAACATTTTATCTTTGCTTTGGGCCTTTTTGTGAAGATTGTCTGAATCAGAAAGTAAACAGGGTGCACTCAGAAGTCACACAGCTCCAGACCCTGGTTTATTTTAGATCGACCACAAAGAGCCGCCTCCTGCCTCCGGTCCCGCTGCGTACGGCTGCAGCTCGCCGCGGGCGCGATACGCCGAGACGACGAGGGCGGCAGACAGCAGAGGTCTGGTTCTGTGGGAAATTTGAAAATGTTTTACCAAGAGTCCAAAAGAGTTCAGAGAAAGAACCGGTCTGCAGAAGCTTTCAGTGAAGTGGATAAGGCTGCAGGGGGGCTGACCCCATCTGATGCTGCTACACGATTCAGACGACTTTACTTTCCCTGAACAAGCAAACTCTCAGAGAGCCACAGAGCTGAAGCTGAGCTGTTTGAGCTAAAAGAACCAGAAACAAAGGCCAGCTTTAAGCTAAGAGTCACATAAGAAGATAAACCTGAGGCAGCAGAAAATGTTTCTGAAGGAACTGATGGCTCTCAGTGTTTCTATAAATCACATTAAATCTTCTGACAAGTTAAAAGTCCCAGCAGCCATCTCCTGAACGATGTATGAACAGACAAAACAAAAACAGGACAACAGTGTGAATGATGACTCAGCATTTTCACAACATAGTTATTTTATTTTATTCAGTTCTAAGCTTTAAGCAAAGAAGAGCAAAGAGAAAGAAAATACCCTGAGGCACATGTATCCGGGGAGAAGGTATTAAATCTGAATATAATAAATAGTTTGAAAAGATGAAGATAAGAAGCACAGCAGGAGAGAAGATCTCACCTTTCCACCGAGGCTGCCGCCTCCTCCAGCTGCTGCAGCAGAAACGGGTAAAGAGCTGGAAAACGAGTGAAAAACTCCCGACCCGTCATCCTGGAAGGAGAAGGTAGAAAATGTTGGTCTGATATTGGACCAAACACAGTTTAGATGTTGTTGGTGCTCCTAAAACTCCACCTATACTCCAACAACACAACGTGAACAACCTGGTGTTTCTGTGTTCCTACACAGCTTTTAATGTTGGGCCTTCATGTGACGTTACAGGACTGAGCAGCACGATGACCTGTAGGCCTGTGGCGACCTGCAGGAGGTCAGCTGCGTCGGGGCAAAGACAAGTTTTCTTACAGCAGACGAGAGAGAGCTCTGATTAATGACAGGAACCTGAGAAATCATCAAACAGATAGAAAGAAACGTAGACAGACTCATGAGGGATCGTCTCCCAGAGCAGAGGATTCAACTCCTAAACAGGAGATCATCTTCTAAACATCTCCACCATGAAGTGACAGGAAGGCGTCTGTTGTTGCTGCAGTTTGTGAGGATTAGTGTCAATGTGGAGGAAAACCAAAGGTTTTACATTTACTGAAAAGCTGCACCTCAAACAGAAGAACGAGTTGTTCCAGTGAGCCGAGGAGCTGAGGAGGAGTGAAACTTCTTCTGTGGAAACGAGCAGAAATCTGAGGACTGAAAACTGCTTTTTATTCAGGATGGAGTCCCAACAGCGCCCCCTGGTGCTGAAGCTGTTAATCTCTGAGAACTATCATCATTATTCCTGAACACTGGATCACTGCTGATGTAGAAACTGATTCCAGTCTATGATCTGTGAGCGTTATAGTCATGTTTAACTCTGACCACATCCATTATTAAAATATGGGGGATGAAATGACCTGAGCAGCAGTAATCTGTCTGTTTTTTACAGATTAAAGAGATTATTTTTAATTTTAAAGGAGACGGGGAGTCCGACCTGTTCTTCTTCGAGTGCTCATCTTTCCCTTTCTTGACTCCAAATATCCTTGTGATCAGAGTGCTGAAGAGGAGGGTGGACGAGTTCCTTACCTACAAACAAACAAACAAACAAACAGGTAAACAAATGAATCAGAAGTAAAGAATGAAGCCGACATAAAGAGCATTTATAGGAGCAGAAATTCATTTGCTTATTATGGATAGTTTGGACATTTTAAAGTGGGGTTCTGTAGAAAAGTTGTGATGAACAAACAGAGTTTGGAGCAATAAGACTTTAAGGCCCTGACCTCTCTACAGCAGATGTTTTTACAAACAAACTTGGTTTGGCTGCGTCTGTTCGTCCCGTCTTTGAACAGGAAGTTTTCTGGCTGGGGATTGAACCCACGACCTCCCAGTGTCAGGGCGGAGACTCTGCCACTAGGCCACTGAGTAGGTGGTGTAGGTGGGTCTTAGAGCTGACTGTACTGATGAGCTAAAGGCTAGTCTGAGCACGCTGAAGACTGAAGCGGGTTCCTGTCGTCTTCAAAGATTCCCGTTGTTCTTTTAGATGCTCCACTGGCTGCTGGACTCGAACCTGCAACCTCAGGACCGCAGGACCACAGGAC
>NC_051451.1:29557125-29558469 GCF_001649575.2 Kryptolebias marmoratus | reverse complement strand
CAGGACCACAGGACCGCGGCACTGACCACCGAGCTGCTGGACTCGAACCTGCAACCTCAGGACCACAGGACCACAGGACCTCAGGACAGCGGCACTGACCACAGAGCTGCTGCAGTTTTCAGTGATTCATAAACCTGGATTTAACTTCCAGCAGCTGAGAGGTTTTTGGACTCCTGAGTCACTATGAAATGTCTTTTAAGACAAAAACCTCTGCTTTGTGAGTGGATCCACTCGGACCGGTCTGAGCAGAACCACTGACACCGCAGAGTTCTGTTCACAACCTTCCTACAGATCCCCACTTCTACAAACTCTGCTTTTATGATCGTTGTAACGTTAAAATATGTTCTGGTTTTACGAATGAGAGACTCACAGCCCAGACAGGAGAGGTGAAACCCAGCACAGCTGCCTGCATCCCATCTGCAACAAAAGGAACAATGTTCTCCCCCAAACGGGTGTCTCTGTACAGAGCCCGGAGGACGTTCAGAGCGTGGACCTGCAGAGAAGGACAACATCCCATCATGATCCAGAGCTCAGAGCGCATCCTGGACATTTCTTCAGACAGCAGACATGTTCTGAAAGGGTTTCTGCTCCATGTTGACTGGTAAGGATTTCTGGTGGAACCTGCGGCACGGTGCAGCCTGCGGTTCTGTCTGCAGACGGCAGGGCCAAAGCAATCAGCTCCTTCATGGTCTTCTTCAACAGACTGCAGCTGGACGATTTGGGTTCAGACGACAGCAGAGCCTACAGAACCAGAACCGGAAGCAGGAAGTTAACTTCACACACACACAAATTTTAGAGTACATTTGTTAGCCTCTCACACCTGAATGTAGAAGGGGATTCCAGCGCTGCGTCGAGTGGCACACAGCTTCGAGGACGGGTCACTCGACTTAACCTCAGCCAGAACCTCAGACAACCAGCGGGCCGGAAGCTGCTGCAGAGTTCCACTGCCACTCCTTGGACACACACACACAATCAGTCCTGTCTGAACTAAACTTATCTGGAAACTCAAAGAGCTATCTACAGCAGATAAGATATTAACTGTTCATAACTTTGCCACAGAACCCCACTTTAAAATGTGTGAACTATGTCTTTAATCCTTTAATACTCTGCAGTACAAAGACAATAAAAAAGCAGATCAAAGCTCGGTGGAGTTCAACAAGCCCCTGAAGCCCCTCAGTCAGGTGGGGATCCACAATTCAGCAAATATGGAGTTTTTAGTTTGACATAAAACGACTAAAAGTCCAAATAATAATAAAAGTTCTGCTGCTGCATCTCGAGAACATCAGATGGAAGACAGGTAGGTTCCTTCCTCCTCCTTCCTCCTCCTTCCTCCTCCTCCTCCTC
>NC_051451.1:29552233-29556871 GCF_001649575.2 Kryptolebias marmoratus | reverse complement strand
CCCCCCCCCCCCTCCTCCCCCTCCTCTCACCTGCACAGCATGTCGGTGAGGCGAACAAACCCCACAGACGCCAGTTCGAAGGCGCCCCGATGCCGAGACTGCAGGAGCTGCTGACGGAAGTACAGCCCCACCCCCTCCACCTGCAACACAGACAGACAGGCAGGTGGGGTTAGGTTTAACTTTTTACTTTCCTTCTTTAGCAGTACCTCATGGTTTACAAATAAACAAATAAATAAACAAACAAACATCTTAGCTGTGACATGCATTAGTATTCACCCCCTTTACTCTGTCCCCCTGAACTAAAACCCCCCAGAAGTTTGGTTGTAATTTAATCTCAGTATAAATCCAGCTGATCTGTTACAACACATTAGTGAACAAACGGCATCATGAAGACCAAGGAACACAGCAGCAGGTCAGGAATAAAGTTGTGGAGAAGTTTAGAGCAGGTTGGGGGAAAACATCTCTGGGAGCTGTGATTAATCCATCATGCCCACCTAAACCGACAAGCCGGGTGAGGAGAAAGCTACACATCAACCTGAACACACTATCCTCACTGTGAAGCATGGGGGTGGCAGCATCATGCTGTGGGGATGCTTCTTTTCAGCAGGGGCAGGAAAGCTGATCAGTTGATTGGAGGATGGATGGAACTGAACCGGACTGAGAAACTACAGTAATGGACTGGGTTAACTTGAGTGGTTCTAATCCCTGATCCCTCCCAGGAGAGACTGACCTCACCTCAGGTAAAGACAGCTCGAGGCTGCAGGAGCCCAGACTGCTGTGGTGGTGACCTGGGCCGGGCCGGGCCGGGCTGTATTTAAAACCTCCCCTGGAACCATCCCAGTCTCATCTAAGAAGGACCATATGAGCTTTTGCTATAAGACAAGCTTTATTTAGACGTTCCCTTCCTGTTTGCTAACAAGCTGCATTTCCCAGAAACAACTTGTTCGTGCGGAGGAAGTGAGGTTTCCCAACTCTAATTACACGCATGACTCCGAGCCGGGACTCGGACCCAAATAGAAGAGGAGGAGGAGGAGGAGGAGGAGGAGGAGGAAGCAGCTCAGGTTATAGGTGGTGATGGAATAAAAAGCTTTTTGGTAATAATTAAGAAACTACAGAGAAATAAATATCCCTAACCTTGTCAGAGAGCAGTAAATACCGTGATGAAGTCAAAATTAAACCTTCAGACCAGCGGTGAAGTCATAATAAATATTTTTTCTTCTTCTTCTTTCTTATGCCAAACTCTGGGAATTCAACATGGAAGACGATAGTGATTAAAACTTTTTAAAGGTTTTGAAACTGGAAGGAAAAACAACTTCCCCCTCAAAGCTGTAGAAATGGGATATTTGGTTCAACAGCTCAGGACCTAAAGAAAAGTCTCCTGGAGGACCTAAATGTTCTGTATCTGTAGAGATTTGAACAGACAGCTTCAAACGTGGTCCGTAGACTCTTACCGAGGTTTAACCACAGCGGGGGAGGATCTCAGAAGGTTTACTGCCTCAAAACAAAACTGTAATACTGACACAGAAAACATTTGATCAAACAAGTTTGTAGCTCCTCGTAGCAGAGAGAAGTTCTGGTTCTGACCTCCTCGTGCTTCACGTCTGGACCGGTCCTGTTAGTTTCGTTCAGATGATAAAATCCTCTGATCCTTTAAGTCTTATTTATCTGATAGATTCCAGTTTGTTGAAAATAACCAACCTTCCTGATCAAGCAGCGTTAGTTATGGAGTTCTTCAGGGTCAGGACCTTGGACCGATTTCTGTTTACTTTTATTGTTGTTATTCTGACAATGTCCAGCTTCATTTATCCATAAAACCCGATCAATCCAAGGTCTCAAACATGATTCATCCTAACAAAAAGGTCTTACAGTTCCAGTCAGAGGGTTCAGCCCCCACACACGTTCTTATTATGGACACACATGCTGAACCACTCAGACGTGTTGTTGTTTTGCAGCTCTCAGTGCGTTTCCAGCCGCTGTTGGAAGTGTTTTATAAAGAATGCAGCAGAAGGAGATGTGCTGAGGCTGTAAAGGCAGCAGGGCTGCAGTCTAAATGAGAGCACGGTGCTAATAAGAGCCGCCCAGCAGGAGGTCACAGACAGACGGACTTCTTCAGAGCTGTAGCTTCATAGCAACCCTTACTGATGGAAGGGTTCATTCCACTGCAGAGACGCACCTGTTAACTGTTGAATTCAGCTGTTTCAGTCAGGGTTTAGAGCATGTGATGGGGATATTAATGTTTTCATGTTTCCAACCCTTTGGAGAAGGCCTTTTTCTGCTCCAACATGACTGAGCTCCAGAGCACAAAGTAGGACTATAAAGACCTGGTTTGATGGGTTTGGTGTCCTGGCCTGCACAGAACCATGACCCCATCAAGAACCTTTGGCATGAACTAGAACAGAGACTGCAAGCCAGAACCTCTGGTCCAACATCAGTCCCTCACCTCATAAAATGGAAAGAATTCCCACAGAAAGACTCCAGAATCAAACAGAAAGAAATGAAGAGGTTCTACAGAGAGAAAGATTATTCACAAGCAGAAAACATGTAAGACAGCTGGCAGTGTTCGCAGGAGTGGCCATCCCAGCAAATTCACCCCAACTGTGTGTATCTGAGGGTCTTACCTGTTCCTCTGTGATGAGTCCAGCCTGCGTGGAGGTGGTTTGGATCACGGGCAGGTTCTGGACCAGCTGAGCCAGCAGCATGGACACTTCCTTCATGCTCCTCCAGCAGCAAACCAGAACCATCTGAGCCGTCACCCTGTAGGCCTCACTACCTGAAGACAACACAGGTCAGAGGTCACCCAGTACGCCTCACTGCCTGAAGATAACACAGGTCAGAGGTCACCCAGTACGCCTCACAGCCTGAAGACAACACAGGTCAAAGGTCACCCTGTGGGCCTCACTGCCTCAAGACAACACAGGTCAAAGGTCACCCTGTAGGCCTCACTACCTGAAGATAACACAGGTCAGAGGTCACCCAGTACGCCTCACTGCCTGAAGACAACACAGGTCAGAGGTCACCCAGTACGCCTCACTGCCTGAAGACAACACAGGTCAAAGGTCACCCTGTGGGCCTCACTGCCTCAAGACAACACAGGTCAAAGGTCACCCTGTAGGCCTCACTACCTGAAGATAACACAGGTCAGAGGTCACCCAGTACGCCTCACTGCCTGAAGACAACACAGGTCAGAGGTCACCCAGTACGCCTCACTGCCTGAAGACAACACAGGTCAAAGGTCACCCTGTGGGCCTCACTGCCTCAAGACAACACAGGTCAAAGGTCACCCTGTAGGCCTCACTACCTGAAGATAACACAGGTCAGAGGTCACCCAGTACGCCTCACTGCCTGAAGACAACACAGGTCAGAGGTCACCCAGTACGCCTCACTGCCTGAAGACAACACAGGTCAAAGGTCACCCTGTGGGCCTCACTGCCTCAAGACAACACAGGTCAAAGGTCACCCTGTAGGCCTCACTACCTGAAGATAACACAGGTCAGAGGTCACCCAGTACGCCTCACTGCCTGAAGACAACACAGGTCAGAGGTCACCCAGTACGCCTCACTGCCTGAAGACAACACAGGTCAAAGGTCACCCTGTGGGCCTCACTGCCTCAAGACAACACAGGTCAAAGGTCACCCTGTAGGCCTCACTACCTGAAGATAACACAGGTCAGAGGTCACCCAGTACGCCTCACTGCCTGAAGACAACACAGGTCAGAGGTCACCCAGTACGCCTCACTGCCTGAAGACAACACAGGTCAAAGGTCACCCTGTGGGCCTCACTGCCTCAAGACAACACAGGTCAAAGGTCACCCTGTAGGCCTCACTACCTGAAGATAACACAGGTCAGAGGTCACCCAGTACGCCTCACTGCCTGAAGACAACACAGGTCAGAGGTCACCCAGTACGCCTCACTGCCTGAAGACAACACAGGTCAAAGGTCACCCTGTGGGCNACCCATCCCCTGAGGGAGCGGTGAGCAGCAGCGGTGCCGCGCTCGGGAATCATTTGGTGATCTAACCCCCCAATTCCAACCCTTAATGCTGAGTGTCAAGCAGGGTGGCAATGGGTCCCATTTTTACAGTCTTTGGTATGACCCGGCCGGGATTGAACCCACGACCTCCCAGTTTCAGGGCGGACACTCTACCACTAGGCCACTGAGCTGGTAAGCGGGTTTATTAATTGAAATGGCTGAAACAGTGAAATACATTCAGGGTACACGTACCTGTGCTGATGGATGGAGTGTGTGTGGTCTGAAACGGGCTGAGATCATCTCCTTGGTGTGTGTCCAGCTCTCTGGCACTGCTGAAGAAGTCGTTCGTGTCCCGGGGCTGGATCTCCTGCAGGATCTTCTGCAGACTAGATGACGCCTCTGTCCATGAACACAAAAACATGTTAAATGTAATTCAATCTTTTTTGCTTGTTTCCCAATATTACTATAATATTACATTCAACTTGTGTCCCCACAGGACATCAGGAGGAAACTTTCTGCAGAAAGCACCAACGCAGCTGCTGCCTCCAACATTCCTCATCTTAGAGGAAGAAGAAGTGTGTGGAGCTCCAAACAGGACCGGGTTTAGAGCTCCAACAGGACCAGGTTTAGAGCTCCAAACAGGACCGGGTTTAGAGCTCCAACAGGACC
>NC_051451.1:29545504-29551147 GCF_001649575.2 Kryptolebias marmoratus | reverse complement strand
TAGAGCTCCAACAGGACCGGGTTTAGAGCTCCAACAGGACCGGGTTTAGAGCTCCAACAGGACCAGGTTTAGAGGTCCAACAGGACCGAGTTTAGAGCTCCAACAGGACCGGGTTTAGAGCTCTTAAATACTTAAATGTTTCTGCGTTGGCTCCATGCATCAGATTACCTGAGTCAGCGTCCATGGGAATGAGTCCCTCGGGGGACGTGCTTTGGACCACAGGAGACACCACGGCAGAGATTCTGTAGCAGACAGAAACCAGTTCTGACACCAGGAGTCTCCAGCGCTCCGTCTGCCTCAGACTCCTGAATACAGAGAGGATGAAGTGATGAAACGCTCTCCCTCCAGTCACAGAATAAAGTCCTGTTCAGGTTCCAGAACTCACTCCGGGCTCAGACTCTGCAGGACCGCGGTGATGCAGTGAGTTCTGCCGTAGAGAGGAAACGAAGCCGCCGCCTGCAGAAGAGACGACTCGGCTCTGAAGACCTCCGACTGCAGACAGAGCAGCAGGAACCGGACCACTGGAAACACAAACAAAGACCGGTTCTGAAAGGTTCTGTTCTGGCTCTGAAGACACACAGGTTGGACCCCAGTTCTAAAAAGTTGGGATGTTGTTTAAAATGAAAATAAAAACTGAATAAAGTGATTTATTAGAATACAGATCAAATGTTTAAACTAAGAAACCATTTTCAAGAATTTATTTTTTTAATAAAACTTGTTCCAGATGTTTCCCTCTGTGCAGCTTCTCCTCTTCTCCCATCAGTCTGTAAACATCTGGACCTGAGGAGAGGCCCATTCTGTCTGTAGAGGATTTCCATCTCTTTCAGGCCTGGAGTTGTAAACTAACAGAACGGTTCTGTTGTGTATGAGTGGACCTTACCAGCCAGAGAATTGAGCTCGAAGACGAGCTCTTTCGAGGCCGGATCTGGTGGGGTGGAGACCTGGAGGTCCAGGCCCTGATCCTGAGCGCAGCGCAGCAGAACCGGGATCAGTTCGGACTGATGGAGCAGCAGGTTGAAGAGGTGGGCCGCTGTAACGCTATCAAAAGGTTTGGTGCTGGTGCTGAGGTCCAGAGCGGTGTGAAGAACACGGTACATTCTGTCTGGGTCCTGGAAACACAAACAGCTGATCACCTGAAGACCAGGATGGATGAACGGTGCTGACTGTGCGCCGTGTTCCACGCATGAAAACCAACTGTGTAAATACACAAACGTCTGAGCGGTTTGTCGAATGTCTCAAACTACAAAGTGCTGAAACTCACCTAAACCCACTGAAATATGATTCATTGATAAGATTTTATGAACTCGATGTTTTCTCACGAGTTTGAAGCTGAACGATGAAACTGAACCGTATTTAACCTCTTATAACATACAACACACCTCAGAAATGATCCACACAGCTCAACCTAATAGAAACTGAAGTTTCCTCCATTTTTGTCTCATGTCGATGTAAACACGGTGAGGCGATCAGACAGCCGCGGAGCAGAAAACACATGTGAATCATCTCGTTTCTCTCTGAGAGGAAACGGTGTCGGATCAGCAGGTTAATTTAGAACACGTCAGGTGTGATGATTCCTGAGGTCGGCAAGCTGTAGATAATGACACATGGCTATAAATAATTGAATAAAGCTGTGTGTAATTGTGGAACAATGGCAGCTTTGGTGAGAGTTTAAGGGATCAGACCGAGCTGCTGACACATGATGATGTCTGGTTTATTATCTGGTTCAGAGACCCAGGACCATTCTGCTGGACCTCTGAGCTGATCTGGGTCCAGCCTTACACAGAGAAACTAGGAGGAGCCGTGAGTGGCTGGTGCCAGTCCTCTCCACGCTGGGTTCAGCCTTTCAGAGCCTTTCAGGGGGGTCGGACTGACAGTCGTCCCTGAGCACAGGGTGGAAACCTGCTGTGCATTTATATTCATTTAATTTAAGTGAGAGGACAAGGCGGTCCAACAGCACCTGCAGCTGCGCTCTGTTCCATTTAAATTAGGATGCATGAATGAAAGGTGCACAGAAACGCACATTTGCACAGGTTCATGCCTCTGAATAGTTTTGTGTGTACACACTTTTCAAATTTTGTCCATCTGTCTTCACAGCATCTACACCTGAAAACTCGTCAGACTCAGCCGGAGTCCGTCAGACTCACCTGGAGTCCGTCAGACTCACCTGGAGTCCGTCAGACTCACCTGGAGTCCGTCAGCAGATGGAGGAAGCTGCTGCAGTAACAATGTGGCCAGCTGTTTGACTTCCAGGAAGTTGCTGGCCACGCAGTAGAAGATGTTCTGAGCATGTGCAGGAGTCACCATCTCACCCAGAGCGAACACATCGGGCTCTGAAGAGGACAGGAGGGGACAGAGAGGAGGGGACGGAGAGGAGGGGACACACATGAGGACAGAAACACTGAACACCAAATATCTCTGAGAGGATCGAAACAACATTCCTCTGATTTACAGACAAGAAGATTTCTGCTGAAGCGTTGAAGACGGTCAACACAGCTGCTGCCTCAACAACCACCAGACTGAAGAGCTGAATCAATACTGACCTTCGATGTAAAAACTGTAGAATAAGACTACAGACAGTTAGAATAAGAAGAGTTAGTTTGTAAAAATGCTGAGACAGCTGAAAGTATTACTGAGTAAATCAGAAGATGAACTTTCAGGGAGGAAGTCAGAAGCAGAGAAGGTGAGTCAGTCAGATCCTAAACCTCTGAAATGTTGCAGACAGTAAAAACAATCTGCTTCCAGAGGACAAGGTAAAAATCAGAGACAATAATTATCTTCAGCGTGTTAACTGATGAGAGGAGGAGTACCAGCTGAGAAGGTGAAGATCTGACCCAGCAGATTCAGTAATTTCAGGGACATGAGGCATTTAGAGAACGAAGATCCAGGAAGCAACACTTCCAGCAGCTTCTCACACAGCCAGCGCACAAACTCCTGCAGAGACAAAAGGAACTCGAGTTTCCTTCCGTTCAGATGAGTCTCAGCTCAGAGGATCCTTGTTTCTGTGGATTACCCTGTATCTGTGGAGTGTTTGCTGGTCCCTGTCTCTCTGGTCCTGGTCCTGGTCCCGGTCCTGGATCAGTCTCTTCTGCAGCAGCTGAGTGCTGTCTCTGACTCTGCACAGTAACTGTGAAGGAAAACATTTAAAATGAAAGTTTTCCGTTAGGATCACAGGATCAACCTCCCAGCAGCAAACGCCACCTTCTTCATCAGGCTAACTGTCTGCTGTCTGACACCCGCTGATTGGATGTTAAGGTTTGGTGGGAGGAAGTGGCGGATCAGGTCCATTTCCTGTGAGGTCAGAACCTCGGTGCTCCGGTGGCTCTCACACACCAGTCCCAGAGCGTCCATCCTCACCTGGAGACAGACACCATGTCAAACAGAAAGATGGCCAGAGCAACGTTCAGATGAAGGATGGAACTCACCTGGTCGTGTTTGTGGATCAGAACCTGATGCAGCAAGGAGACTGGTACCAGTCCTCCCCACAGACCCTCTTCTGTTGAGGCCATCAAGCCTTGGCTCCGGGCGGCTCTCAGACACGTGATCAAAGCTCCCCGTGCCCCTCGACTGCCCGAAGGACCTGAAGAAATGAAAAAAGAACAAAAGTCGGACATCGTTCTGCTGAAATGTAACCCCAGTTATTCTGAGGGAACGTCAGAGAGTCCTGGACCTGCTCTGCAGAGTGGAGGATCCTGCAGGACCTGCACCATGTGAGCCAGACTGGACGGGCTGCAGCGAAGCAGCTTAGGCAGGAAGTAGTCCAGGATGTAGGTAGTCTGGTCCAGCTTTGTAAGGCACAGAACATTTAGCAGCGGAGTCACCCAGGTTTGGTGCCAGCTCTCCATCCAGTCCTCTGAAGAGCTTGCTGAAGCCTCCAGCTGCTCCTTGTGGCTCAGGAACAGCTTCTCCAGCAGGTCACTGGCATAAGGAGCCAGGGTCTGGTCCCCCATCAGGCTCAGGAGGTCTGAAGGCAGCTGGGGCTGGATCTCCAGCAGGAACCGGGCCCCGTATAGCTCCACCAGGCAGCCCAAAGAGCCATACTTCCCCCTCAGGTGCCATTCCAAGCTCAGCAGGTTGGAGGTGAGCTCAGTGATGTACGGATCTTCTGCCGGGTCTCTGATGGTCCGGTCAGTGCAGCGATGGAGCAGGAGGAGGTTCCGGAACAGGGAGCGGGTCTGATGGCGGACTCCATCCAGAGGATGCTCCCAGTGGGAGTAAATGTGCTCCAGCAGGTGTCTCTGCAGCTCCGAGCCTGCACCGAGGGACACCTGAAGGCTGGGAGGACAGAGGGATGTCTCCTCCTGGAGACAGTCCAGAGCAGCACTGCTCCACAGGGTCAAAACCCGGGCCACCACCATGGCGGTACTGGACTCTTTTACACTAACAGGAAGACAAACAGACATCTTTACAGTTCATTTCAAGACATTTGGGTCTTTAAGTCCCACAATGGGCGAGTGTTACCTGACGTCCAGGTCCAGGAGAGTCTCTGGGACCAGCAGCAGCAGGTCTTCCCACTGCGGCCCTGTGAGGGCCCCTTTCCAGCTCAGCATAGCCAGAGCTCCATGACACAGATACAGCGAAACACCCGGAGGACGTCCTCTGGACCACAAACCAGAACAGGTCTGCTTTAACCAATCAGGAGCCGAGTTCAAAGCCTGAAGTGAACCACGCAGCAAACTGCAGACCTGAAACACACCAACCACACAAACACCTTACAGGTACCAGAACACCTGGGCACTGATGAAGCCAACCAAAATGAAGACTTTTAGACTCATTTTCCTTTACAGGATCACAAACATTAACTTCAGGTTTGGTCCAGAACTCACCACAGAAGCAACCTGGTCTCCAGAAACCAGAACAGATCGGACCAGCAGAACCACAGCCATACCTGCTGTACTCTGAACCGACTGGACGAAGTCCTCTACAGGTGGAGACATGAGACATCACAATAAAATGCTCTTTAAATGTTACTCATTCTATTCACTTAAAAATCATTCATAAATGTATAAAGTGTCTTTTTGCACTAAAAATTCGGCTGCTACTGTACAAAATAATGTAAAACGGTAAATATTTCTTATTCTGTCCATCCTACTTTAGTATCATATTGCACTTTATTTAAAACTGTTGGTAAATAAAGGAACTGCAAAGTAAGAATTTCATGCTATATGCTGGGCATGTGACAATAAACTCTTGAATCTTGAATTTACTCAGATTTTATTTTCTTACCATCAGTCAGGATGTGGATGTAGCAGCTCAGAAGACCAACTAATGTGTCCTTCAGCTTCCTGTGGTCCGAATCTGCCTGCAGAGCTTCACTGAGCAAGTCCTGAGACCTCTGAAGGACCAGCATGGAGGTCTTCACTGCGGCGAGGCACCACTGCATCAACTGGGCCTGGGCAATATGACGGCCTGCAAGACCCCTGAGACACCAGCAGGGGTCAGCAGAGACACGAACCAAAGACAAGACCCCTGAGACACCAGCAGGGGTCAGCAGAGACACGAACCAAAGACGAGAGGAAAGGGTTTCTGAACATGAGAAGTCCCACAGTCCTTCCTGTTTGTCCTACAGACCTGAGGTCCACAGTCTCTCCTGTTTGTCCTACAGACCTGAGGTCCACAGTCTCTCCTGTTTGTCCTACAGACCTG
>NC_051451.1:29541835-29544320 GCF_001649575.2 Kryptolebias marmoratus | reverse complement strand
CTCCTGTTTGTCCTACAGACCTGAGGTCCACAGTCTCTCCTGTTTGTCCTACAGACCTGAGGTCCACAGTCTCTCCTGTTTGTCCTACAGACCTGACCTGCAGAAACACCTGAGTTCAACAACCTCTGCGTCTCGGTCAGAGATGGGGTAAATCAGAATGGGAACACCTGCAGTGACGCTGAGCTGAAAACTAAAACCATCTACGCTCAAAGCTCACCTGTGGTCATGAGCTCAGAGCAGAAACCAAAGACCCTTAACTCCCTGCAGAGGTTATATCTACAGCTGGTCTGGGAACGCCATCAAGTCCCTCGAATACACGGCGTGGCAGATGGACAAATCTAGAGATCCTACGACGCTGCCCCTGCAACTCAGAGTTGGGTGACCCAGGTAGGTCAGTTGGTCGACTGACAGGAAGGAAAACAGATGAACCATTTGATTCATACTGAAGTAAACTATGCGTCTGTTGTAAATAATGATGTCACTTCCTGTTCAGAGTTGTTTTTAGGACGATCAGTTCACATTTATGGGCCCTGAGGCTCCAATCCCTTCAGAAGCAAACAGAAACAAGAAATAAAGAATAATGTCTCCATACCTGTTCTGGCACAGGTACTCATTTAGAACCTTGTGGAGGAACAGCAGAACTAGAACAAGGAGAAGAGGCTCTGATGAGGATGAAGCCGACAATGATTCCTGGTCTGCAGTAGGTTCGAGTGACGTGAACACTAACCTTCAAACAGCAGCTTTCTAATGCAGCTCTCACCTACAGACATGAAAGATCCAAATTAAAAAAGCCAAGAGGAGGATCTGTCTACTTACTGCAGCTGAACGCTCACCGAGAGGAAAACCCTCTAAGCAGGCAGAGATGGTGTCCACGACGTGAGGACTGTCCTCTGAAGACGAGCTGCTCATACCGTCACTCAGACGGACAAAGAAACAGTTCAGGGTCCGATCCTGCAGCCACTCAGGAACTGAACCCAGCGTACTGAGGAGAACAACAAAGTTTTATTATTGCAGAACACTGAAAACACTCGTGTGTTTTTAATTAACTGTCACACCCACAGAACCACAGGAAAACCCACCGAGTACAATTATTAGCTGTACTTTAAGAGGGCCAGCCTTTGACCAACCAATATGACATCATACAGTCAAATGTGATCACATATTCTTCTGTTTATTTAGTAAAATTATTTAATCTTTATCCCAGAAGCATATTTTTATGTGTTTATTTTTATTAACTTCCTAGAAAAGAAAGCTGAAAGCAGGAAATGTTTGCTATTTGATAAATAAAGTAGGAGGAGCTAGACCAAGCCAGGACCACCCATAGCCCCGCCTCCGACTCCATGGGCCGAACGAGATGAGTCTGTGTGCTAGATAAGGCCTGCGGGCCACCTGTTGATGAGGAGTAGGTAAAAACAGATAAACGTACCTAGAAACGGCTCGCCGCAGGGGGTTCTTGGCTCGCAGCGAGGTGAACACCAGAACCAGGGTGTTCAAACAAGCATCTAAAACAGAACCTGGCTTCTCTTCAGGTAACGTCTCCAACTGGGTCGCTGCCTAACGAGCACAGAGACACCACAGATTCTGACTGTTAGTCTGTTGAAGCTGCAGCATCTACTCCAAACTGTTTGCACCTTTTTAATTAACTGGATCTGCTGAACTGAGTCGGTCAGCTCCAAACAGGACCGCAGGGTCCAGGCAAGCTGCCTGACTCCATCTTCTCCTTCATCTACAGAAAGGCATGCTGGGAAACATCAAAACAAGACGTCACAGGTGACATCACAGCTGGAGCTGGATGTGCAGCTTCAGAGACACATCAGTAGTCCAGGTCTCTTACCGATCAGCTGCTGGAGTTTGTCTTCATCCAGAACCACAGCCTGGACTTTCAACGTCTTCTTCTTCACCACCATGACTCAGCCCTTTGGGTCGGAACACAAACAGAACAGCAGAAAACAGGAAATAAAACTTTCCTTTAAACTCATTTTGGAATCACAAGTCACTTGAATACTGAAATAATCTGTTTTAAGATGGAATTTCTCTCTGCAGAGGTCAGTTTCATCTAATTTTATTACAGTTTAGTCATAAATTACTCCAAGACTGTCCTCCTCTTCTTGTCCTCTGAGCTGCGTCCATCTCCCAGAACCCTCTGCAGATCCTCCTTTACTACATCCATCCACCTTGTCTGCGTTCTTCCTCTGCTCCTTCTCCCTGGTAGAGACATATTCAACTTCCTTTGTCCGACATGTTCACTGTCCCTCCACTGGACGTCCAATCATCTCAGCCTTGCCTCAAAACTTTGGCTTCAAACCTGATCTGTCCCTCTGATGGACACCTGCCCATTTTGGTCTTCATTCATCTTCATTTCTGTCACCTCCAGCTCTTCCTCCAGTCCGTTTGTTAGAGACACCGTCTCCAAACTGTCCATCACAGCAGGTCTCATTAGAATCCTGGAAACCGATCCTGGGCTGACCTCAGGTCGAGCCCGGGC
>NC_051451.1:29538407-29541462 GCF_001649575.2 Kryptolebias marmoratus | reverse complement strand
TGCCGGTCTGACCCCGGGCAGACACCGGGCCTATGCTGGGCCGACCCCGGGTCGATGCTGGGCCGACCCCGAGCCGATGCTGGGCTGACCCCGGGTCAACCCCGGACAGACACCGGGCCGATGCCGGTCTGACCCCGGGCCGATGCCGGTCTGACACCGGGCAGACACCGGGCCTATGCTGGGTTGACCCCGGGTCGATGCCGGTCCGACCCCGGTCCGACCCCGGGCCGATGCCGGGCCGATGCTGGGCCGACCCCGAGCCGATGCTGGGCTGACCCCGGGTCAACCCCGGACAGACACCGGGCCGATCCTGGACCGACCCCGGGCAGAACCAGGAACTTAAACTCATCCATCTTCAGAATCTGCAGCTTCGCTGTTCCACCTGTCTCTCTCTCTCTCATGGATTCTGTCTTTGGTTCCTCTTCGCTGTATGCCTCCACCTCTCCAGGCTCTGTTCCACCTGCTCCCTACCCTCTCTACAGATGTTGTCCACCTGTCCATCACCTCTGTAAACAGGAAGGGGGTCAGAGGTGATCCATGAGGGAAACTCAGCCCACCTTCCACCCGTCTGCCTGCTAACACAACCACTCTTCAGTCTCAGCTCAGATGGGAGCTTTCTGCAGCTGAAGTCTATAAAGAATGGATCTGTCTTTAGGACCTCATGTCCCCAGGAGCCTGCAGAGACACACCTGTTCAGGTGATTTCATTCAGCTGAGCTCCTGCTGATGAAGCTTACTTTAAGCTAACAACTAGCAAAATAAAAACGATTCACCGCTTAAACTAAAATGTATTTAAACACAAAGGTTTGAGTAAAACAAACTGTTGAGCAGACAGAAACTTATTCATCTAATAAAGTAATAATCAGGACATTTACCTCACGTGCTCGTACTGCTTCAGCTGCTTAGATGGCTCAGAAAAACAAAACACACTTCCCGTAGGATTTTCAAAATAAAAATATGTTTGAAAATTACATTCCGAAACAAAAGTAAAAACTGGATTTTGTGTAAGTATTTATATTGTAATAATTATATGAAAAGGTTGAGAAAAACCTTTTGCGTTAAAAAAGTTTGATGGTCACTTTATAAAATCTAAAATGTTTATTTTGGAAATAAAATAATTTTACTTCCTGTGCTGTTCCCGGACACTTCTAAGCAACTGAACGGGCCTGTCTGTGACGTCACTTCCGCTTTCCTACCCGTCCGTAAAGTGGCGCTTCGGAGTTTTATAGGTTAAAATCGCATGTCAATCAAACCCAGTTGTCGCTGGAGGAACCACCCACCTAATCTGTGATTGGACAGTTTTCTTAAGGCCACGCCCTTTACAGAATGCCAACTCCATCTGTCCCGTTTTTCCTTCAAGCCGAAATGAAAATCTGAGGAAAAAAGGAGAAAGTTTTCGACTTTTATTAATAAAATCGTGTTTTTATCGAAGGAAGGAGAAGCGGAAGTGTGGCTGCTGTCCCTCTTCATGGAGGGAAGACTGAAGTTTCTGCAGCAGTTTTCCACCAACAGGAGGTGAGGAACTGTTTTTAATCTGCTGCAACATGGATACTAATTTAAACCACATCTGCTCAAAGCAACAAGTCTGTTTTTTATTGGGTTTGTTTCCAGATGTTATCCAGTTTAAACCAGAAGTTCTAATGTTGGTTTTTAAACAGCCAGAAAACTGAAAACTCAGCAAGAAGAAAAGTCTTCAGTCCAGAGTCCACGTTGGATCAGCGGTTACAGCTGAGACTCATAATCCTGAGGCCAAAGGTTCGAGTCCAGACTGTGGGTTCAGGTCCAGGATGAGGGTTCAGGTCCAAACTGTTTAACCTTTAATTTGTTTTACAAAGAGCCAAGAAACAAAACATCAGGTTGGTGTTTTGCTTCTGATCCGACTCCGGTTCAGGAATATTTACAGAAAGATTTTTGTGCAGCAGGATGGTAAACATACTCCTATTTAAAGGGATAGTTCAACTCTTTGAAGTGAATTCAAATAATAAATATCTTACCTGTTGTTGAATGTCCTCAGTTTGGAGAAACAGCTCAGCTGAGTTCAGACTAGCCATTAGCTCATCAGTCCCGTCAGAATTAAACTCCAAACTGGCGTTGTTCAAACAGCTATCTACAACAGGTAAGATGTTTACTCTAACTTTGATGAAACGTTCAGTTACAATCTGCACTCCTGTTTCTAAGGCAGCCATCATGGCGGACAGCGAGGAGGACTGGAAGGAGAAGTGTTTGGTTCTGGAGGCGCTGCTCATGAAGTTCAGAGTCCAGATCATCAAGATCCGAGAACTCACCTCAGACAAGGTGAGGAACTCAAGTCTCCATGTTCCCAGAAATGACCCAGAACAGAACCTCCGAGCAGATCGATCAGAGGTTCCTGCTCAACCTATAGGAACCTTTCTTCAGCTGTTAAACAGCCAATAAAAAGGAGAAGCAGCCGAACATTCGGCAGCTTTAGCATCATGCTAACATCAGTGGAGATGTTATGGCGGAGGGATACGGGGCTCAGCAGGGAGTGATGAGGTCGAAGTCTGAACAGCCCCACCTTCATGAAGTAAATAAAACCTGCAGGTTGTCAAATCTGCATCCTTGAAGATAACATCAGTATTAATATTTGCTGATCTAACATCAGTTTATTTCCCAAAGTCCAGATCCTGACCCAGACCTACATTTAACCCCAGGGTTCTCGGGACAAATCCAACATGTCCAGAAAATTTATTCAAATCTGATCAGTTTTTAATTAATCAGCAAAGAATACATTCATACAGGTGCAAGCTCAAAGATTTCTATGTAAGGGAAAAAAGAAACTAATTTCCTTTTTTAACAGAGGGACATTTTACATTAATGAACATTTAAACATAAATTTAAAAAGTCCCTAAAAAGAAGCGTCCAGATAAAAACAAAGCTGATGTTTAAAGAGCTGCTTCACGTCGGCCTCCAGCAGCCAGTTCTTCACCGGAGGAGCGGGAAACGGGGCGGAGCGGGTCAGGGCTGGTCCGGTCAGGGCTGATCCGGTCAGGGCTGATCCGGTCAGGGCTGGTCCAGTCAGGGCGGGGCGGGGCGGG
>NC_051451.1:29533349-29537958 GCF_001649575.2 Kryptolebias marmoratus | reverse complement strand
GCGGGGCGGGGCGGAGCAGATCGGGGCGAGTTCGGTCAGGGCGGGTCAGGCCTGGTCCGGTTGAAGCGGGGCGGGGCGCGTCCGGTCCGGTGGGGTGGGGATCGAGGGGGTTTCAGCTGTTTCCAGCTGATTGAACGACTGGTCCAAAATCAGCCCAACGGGAAGATAAATCCCAGAAACGCTGCTGAGCTCAGATTTGACTCCAGATGTGTTCCAGCTGTCAGGTTAGCATCAAACCAACTCATCAAACATTAACTAATCAAACTCAGATTTATGGTGGAAACAGAACCATCTTTGTTCCGGGTCAGCAGACCACCGAAGCCACGAACAGAATCCAGTCTGCGTTGTTTCACACACCATCTCTGAGAACAGCAGGGAGCGGTCCAGATTTGGCACAGGGAGTTTCAGCTTCCTGGTCCTGAACCAGTCCAGATCTGAGCTGCTCTCCGGGGATTCTGATTACAGCTGCAGTGTAAACAGCAGTCTGACCGCGGGGCTCCACGGCGCAGTGCATGATGGGATTGACCCGGCTCCAATCGAGACCGGTTCTGGTTTCTGAGACCCACAGAGGTCAGCGTCAGCTGTTTTTTTATCAAACCCCTTAAAAACAGCAGCAGTTCACCATGGTGCTTTAGAAGAAAGTCAAGGAAAGTTCCAGTAGTTAGAAACATGGAAGGCTGCTGCCAGGGGCTCATTATGGTCACCATGGTAACCACACACACTGTCTGTCACTCCCTGACTGCCAAGATAATGACAGGCAGACTGAAAAGGAAGCCTCAAACAGTCTCTGACCCGCGAGCAGCAGAAGCTTCTGATGGTCTCACTGGGAGTTTTTAATGTTTCTGCAGAATTTAATGCAGGCGATACAACAGGTTACAAAGAGCCTTCACTTCCTGTTTGGAGGAGGAAATTCATAGATCAAATATAATCAAAGCTGTGTTTGTGTTGAGCAAGGCTTTTAAATCCACTCTAAGACTTTACTCAGAAAAGGTGACAAAACTTTAAAGCTTTATGTTTCAGATACAACTTTTCCTTTGAGCTTTGGAAACCAAATGAGCCGCAGGAAGACTTAAAGAATCCTGGAAAGCCAGCAGGTTTGCTTCGAAAGCCTGTGGAGTGGTGGAGTGAGTCACGTGTGGATCAACAAACACAAAAGTTGTAACTTTTAGTTTTAATTCAGAAAGATTAGAAAGTTTTAGAGGCTGGAAAAGGAGAGAAAAACAGAGAGAGAGATTAAAGAGTGAAGAACCCAGGGGAGGAAATACCCAGACCAGGGTGTGTGTGTGTGTGTGTGTGTGTGTGTGTGTGTGTGTGTGTGTGTGTGTGTGTGTGTGTGTGTGTGTGTGTGTGTAGGTGTAGGTGTGAGTGTAAGTGTNGGTGTGTGTGTGTGTGTGTGTGTGTGTGTGTGTGTGTGTGTGTGTGTGTGTGTGTGTGGGTGGGTGAAATGAAGCAGTTATTTTGGTCAAGTAAAACCTGTCGTTGGGTCAGAGACGGTCGGCAGCATCTGGACAGATGTTTTTATAACCTGCGTCTGAAGTGGAGGTTTTTTAAAGCTCAGTTTGTGGTGGATCCATGTGGACCGGTGACCCGGACTTCTTCAGAACCGATGGTCTGAAGGTCTGATGTCACAAACCCAAACAGTCTACAGGTTTTCTACGATCCTCTGTGTTTCACTTTGACTCTGAGCTGAATCTTTATCCGAGCTAAGAACGTTCTTTCTGTCTTTTAAGCCAGGGGTGGCAAACTCCAGGCCTCGAGGGCCACTATCCTGGGAGTTTTTGGTTTTTCTGCCCAACACACCTGATTCAAATGGTTTAATTACCTCCTCACCAAATCATCAAGTTCTCCAGGAGCACGGCAACAAGTCATCCATTTAAACCAGGCGTTTTAAAGCAAGAACACGTCTAAAACATGCAGGATTGCGGCCCCCGAGGAATGGAGTTTGACACCTGTGTTTTAAGCTGTGGTTAATGTTCTCCCCACCCAGTGGTGCATCATGGGTATTACAGTGTTTCAGACAGAAACATAAACAAACATCTGGATTAGTGAAGACAGGGCCTATGTGTCACACCTCATAAATAAATAGTGACATGATGTAAAAACGTACAGTAAACATCTACTTGAGCCACTGTGGAGTTTTTAGGATTAAGTAGTTTCAGATGTTTCTGAGGTACTGCACACAAGCCCACCTACAAATATCTGAACTGTCCCTTTAAGTTTTACAACAAACTTCAAGGGTTTCAGTGAACTTCTTTAAAACCCTGTTAGATTTAAGATGTGGAACTGCAGGCAGCCTGCAGGATCACGGCTACAGAGAGAGGCTTTGTGAGGTGGCCTGGGGGGGAGGGGTCAGCTGCAGTGGGGGGAGGGGTCAGACACCGCAGGGGGAGGGGTCAGCCGCAGAGCTCCAGCCTTGGAATTCCAGGAATATAGTCTGAACTGGATTTTGGATTGGAACCGAGGATCTGACCACAGAGGAGTGTGTGTGTGTGTGTTTGTGTGTATTTGTGTTAGGGTGTGTGCGTGTGTGTGTATACATGTCCTGTAATTAAACTTTTTTAGCCTCATGGGAAACTCCTCAGAAAGGAACGTCTGATTTGTTGTTTGCTGTGCTGCGGGGGGTGGGGGGCTCTGTGAAGGATTTAAACTTCTAATAATTCAATCATATCCTGGTTATGATGGTCCTTCCTGAGCCTGGTTCTGGTTCTGGTTCTGGTTCTGCTGGAGGCCTCTGTGCTGCTCAGGATGGGAGAAAGTGATGAAGTGAAGATTTACCTGGTGGTTTAAGATGCAGGAGAGTGTTTCTGAGCCCCTCCCAGTGAGAAGGTCACAGCTTCTCCCCCGTCTTTCTGGGCGGAGTTTCTGGACACCTGTCCAGCTGTCCCTGCCTCTCACACAGTGACTGCTGGAGACAGGGACCAGCTCCACGGGACCTGGATTGATGTTGAAGATAATGTTTGAGTCATTCACGCTGATTTAAGGTCAGCTTTTTCCAGCAGTTAACTCGTGAAATAACACATCCAGGTCTGCTGGTTTACAAACTGTTTCTCTGTAAAAATAAGCAGAAACACACGCACACACACACACACACACACACTCACACACAATCCTCTGTGGTCAGATCCTCGGTTCCAATTAGAGGAAATCTGAATCCTGCAGGAGCTAAAGATGGGGAGAGAATGTAAAAATGATATTATTATTATTAGGTTTTAAAGTTAGAAGCTGCAACAGGTTGTTGTTGTGTTAGCATCAGTGTGCTGTGATGTTTGCTTGGTGTAACGCTGTTTCAAGGCTGATCTATGGGGCTTGGCAAACAATCTTTTCTGTCAAACATCTTGACTGACAGTCAGGTGCCTGATTTATTACAACAAAGAAATAATCAACCAAACACAAACTTCCTCAGGATTTTAGTCTTTTTAAGGTACAACAGGAAGAAGAAATGAAAAGGTGACAAACCCTCCCAGAAGCAGAAGAAACACTTGTGTGAATGTGTCTAATTCTGACGGTTCACAGATTCAGCAGTTGGAGAAACAAGTGATCGATGCAGAAAAACGAGCCTTCGCTGCAGATCAGCAGGTAAGAAGCTGAAACACTGACAGACCTGATCCTTCAGCCAGCCCAGACTCATCCGAGTGTCCATGTGGGACGTCTCAGGTCCAGTGGATGAAGGACAAACTCCAGAGCCCCGACGGTCCGTCTGGAGACTCTGAGATGCGTCTTTTCCACCAGTGCCAGGAGCTGCAGGTGTCGGTCCAGGAGAAGGAGAACATCATCGCCCAGCTGGAGCAGCAGCTGGAGGACCAGGTAGAAACATCTTAACAAACGTGGTTTCAGAGGAACACGGAGAACCACGGCTGTGCTTCATGTTCCTCTCAACAGAAACA
This sequence comes from Kryptolebias marmoratus, assembly GCF_001649575.2. Classification (NCBI taxonomy): domain Eukaryota; kingdom Metazoa; phylum Chordata; class Actinopteri; order Cyprinodontiformes; family Rivulidae; genus Kryptolebias; species Kryptolebias marmoratus. The sequence goes on along the minus strand of NC_051451.1, from coordinate 29,534,074 downwards.
GATCCGACTTCAGGACGCAAAAACAGTGGAGGACAAAGCAGCTAAGATCAAGGAGTGGGTGATGCTGCGGCTGTCCGAGGTGAAGGAGATGACCGAGTGTAAGTCTTAGATTTAGAGTTGAAGAAATTAAAGTTCTCTGATGCTTCAGTTTGAGGTGGAGAACGCAGCGCTGAAAGAAGCCAACAAGCAACAAGAAGCTCAGATCCTGGAGCTGCAGAGGCAGATCCAAGGTGAGAAACTTCTTCACTGTGTTTCTGTAACTTCAGGGACAGATCTCCTTCAAGCTTCACGTGTTTCTCTTCCTAGTCTTTGAGCAGAAGATCCACGGGGAACCAGGCCAACCGGGTCAGGCTCGGCGTCTTAGCAGCCTGACGTTTGGATGTTTTCAGGTGACGGGGAAAACCCCCCAGGTCCTTACAGGTCCCACCCTGTCCCTGAAGACGTCCAACAGTCAACGAGACATAGACCCACACCGGGACACGGCTGGTAGGTCGAGTTCTTCCCAAGAAAATACAAACTGACACAAGAAAACAGTAAGAGAAGACAGGACTACAACATCCCGGTCCTGTTGGAGCTCTAAACCCAGTCCTGTTGGAGCTCTAAACCTGGTCCTGTTAGGAGCTCTAAACCCAGTCCTGTTGGAGCTCTAAACCCAGTCCTGTTTGGAGCTCTAAACCAGGTCCTGTTTGGAGCTCTAAACCCGGTTCTGTTTGGAGCTCTAAACC
>NC_051451.1:29527661-29533034 GCF_001649575.2 Kryptolebias marmoratus | reverse complement strand
TGGAGCTCTAAACCCAGTCCTGTTGGAGCTCTAAACCAGGTCCTGTTTGGAGCTCTAAACCTGGTCCTGTTTGGAGCTCTAAACCTGGTCCTGTTAGGAGCTCTAAACTCGGTCCTGTTTGGAGCTCTAAACCCCATAAAATCCACATGGAAGCCTTCAGAGCCTTCTGCCGGTCTCAGGGCAGGAATGATTTGGTTCTCGTTACTCTTCTTCTTCAGTTTTGACATCAGATTATTCCAAATGAAGAGTTTCAGTGTTCAGTGTTTCTCCTGAAATGATTTGATTGTTTCTTTGACAGAGAAGTTAAATCAGGAGACAGGATCCTCAGAGACAGATGAAGTCCACACATCAAATCCAACTGGACCTGTGAGTTCTCTGCAGGAGGACCAGGCTGGGCATCGATGTGAACCTGAACCCTGTAGGAGCTCGTCTCTGCTCTGCAGCGCTGCTTCGGAGGGGACAGGACCGTTCCAGGACAGGGGGGGACTGTGTGGTTTCAGCCGGCCCGGCAGTGATGCCTACCTGACAGCTTCTGATGACAGCAGCTCTGTCTTTGACGATGACATGCAGAGGACAGACCGTCCCAGCTTCGGCCTGCTTGGACCTGCAGACGAAGGAATGGCAGGGTGTCCAGGCGGAGGGGGGGGTCCAGGCAGGGGGGATCTACAGGACTGCACCTCTGAGGAACTCAACAAACTCTTCCTTTGTCAGAAACTGGACTCCTCGTCCTCCTCCAGTGAGCCGACCACCCCGAGCCCCATCCTCACCCCAGCTCTCACCCCAAAAAGACCCAATGCGCCCCAGGACCCAGGAGACACCCCCGCGTTGCCAAAACAGCCCCGTCTGAGGACACCAGCAGGACTCAGAGTTCTGAATGTCCCCCTGGCCAAGAAACACCTCAGCCAGCCTCTGGTGAGCGAGGCTGTGCACGATCCAACACGTAACGCCCTGAGCATGCTGCGTCCCCTCCAGCTGCAGGAAACAGACCTGGACCAGCTGCCGAAGGACGGCATAGAGACCGGCAGGGACACCCGTCTCCAAGACCTCCAGTATTCCCAAACGCCATGCATCGGGACATCTGAGCCTAGGACCGAGACGAGCCCAGATGGTTCAGCACCAGGCAGCAAACCACCTACTCCGCCTTTACACCGACTCCCCTCCTGGGTGAGACTGTCCCCCAAAACCCGACTCCCCTCCTGGGAGAGACTGTCCCCCAAAACCCAACTCCCCTCCTGGGAGAGACTGTCCCCCAAAACCCGACTCCCCTCCTGAGTGAGACTGTCCCTAAACCCGACTCCCCTCCTGGGTCAGACTGTCCCTAAACCCGACTCCCCTCCTGGGTGAGACTGTCCCTAAACCCGACTCCTCTCCTGGGTCAGACTGTCCCTAAACCCGACTCCCCTGACAGGTTGTGTAATTCTTCCAGCTGCTGGTAACTGTAGTTTGTTGTTAGGAACACAGAAATGGTTGGAAGTCTCTGCTGGTGACACCAGGTCTTATATTTTTCTCATTTATAGACATAATTTAGTCTCGTTGTTGATTTAAAACGTTGCTCCTTCGTTTCACAGGAAAGTCGTATTTATGCCGTTGCTAAGACAGGAATCAGGCTGTCGGACACATCCCGTTCAGACCGCGCTAACAAAGGTAAGAAGCTGTTTTTACTTCTTCCTGTTTCCTGATTTAACACCTGACCACCGGTTTCCTGCCAGACGCGTCCCTGCAGTCCTCCTGTCCTGCCTTTCTGACGTACACATCGCTCATCTACAGGAACCTGACCTCACCAGTTTACACAACGCTGAAGGGGGTAAGTCTGTCCTGCAGATTCCTTCAGTGTGGGATTATTTCACCTGGGAATCTGCTAAATCCGGTTTGTATTTAGTATTTGTCTGTGTGAAGCTGGTTCTGGAGACAGCTGGCATTCTGCACCGTTTTACACCTTCCAGTTGAACAGGTGTCTGGATCCTCGGGTCCATGATCAATGACACCAATGATCCAAATGATGATATAAATAACCTTTCCTGTACAAACGAAGGTGCTGGGCCCAGCACTGAAGGAACCTCAGGTCCCTGCAGAGGTTTTAGCAGCAAAGGTTGCAAACGGTCCTGGGAATCAGATGGGAAGAACAGGTCATAAATAACCTTGTTTCTAACTCGCGCTGGCTTCCCAGGCATAGAAACGCTCACTGCAGATTCATCCCTCCCCCTCCCGGCTCCCGGCCCTCAGTTCATCCTGCAGACGGTGTCCAAAAACTGGAAACAGGCCGGGCTTTATCAGCAGAAACATCAGTGTCTCCACAGTCACCGGCATCATGATGATGAAGTCAGGCTGTTTCTCTCTGACAGAAAGCCTCTCTGCTGAGCAGTGCTCCACTCTCAGCTGAGTCGTGCAGCTCTGACGAGTCCTCCAGCTCCGGAGACGACGACAGCTCCGCCTGCAGCTCGCAGGCCTCGTCCGGATCCAGGAGGGATGGCAGCCCGGGCAGTCCACGGTCTCTGAAACGAGGTGCACATCTTTCCCCTTCAAACACCAAAGTTCTGACAGAAACTCTCTGCTGACATGGATTGAAAGTCGTCTTTAGCTCTACAATCCTGTTCTTTACTTTTAGCAAGCTTTTCATGTGTAACCTTTGTGTTCCTCCTGCAGCTGTGTCCGTGGCTTCAATGACGTCTGAGAGCGATTACGCCATTCCTCCCGATGCCTACTCCACGGACACAGAGTGCTCCGAACCGGAGCAGAAGCTGCCAAAGACCTGCAGCTCAGCCAGCGATAACGGAAAGAGTGTGAGTGTGAAAGGATCATAACGCTGTGAATAAATCATGTTTTTTACCTTCTGTCTTTCATGGGTTAATAAAACCAGAGAGTGTTTGTTGCAGGAGCCCATGGAGAAGTCGGGCTATCTGCTGAAAATGGTTAAAACCTGGAAGAAAACCTGGAAAAGATGCTGGTTTGTCCTCAAAGATGGAGATATGCTCTACTTTAAGTCCCCTGTAAGTTTGATCTGTTCACTTTCAAACTTTAAACTTTCAAATTAATGTCATTTTTAAACAAACTTTGGGATCAGACAGCTTAGCAAAGAAAGCACAGGAAATATTATGAATAAATGAGTAAACATACAAAAACACAACTACTTTCAATGTTTAAGAACCTTTCAAACCGAAACTGACCAAACAATAAATCAATAAAGTAGATAATAATCTGGTAAAAACAATAAAAGCAAACACAATTTAACTGTAAGGGTTAATGGTTATCTAGGGGTTAAATGTTCTTTAGCCCTTGACTTTAACTTTAATTTAACTTTAACTTTAATTAGACGTTGTAACAAAGTGAAGATTTGACTCGTTCTTCTGCCTTCTTAGACAGGTAACTTTTCAGAATGGATGTGAAAGTTTTTGTACAGAGACCTGAGAGGACTTGTTGTGAATTGGGGTAGCATGGTGGTGCAGTGGTTAGAGCAAGACGTGTCACAGGTTCACCTTCTGACCTGGGGTTTACATGTTCTCCCCGTGCACACCTGGGTTTCCTCACAGACTCATGACTCTAACTGTCCCTCGGGGTTCTTTGTCTCTGTCCCTAGAGTGATGTGATCAGAAAACCTCAAGGCCAGATCGAAGTCAACGCCTCCAGCAGCATCAGCCGGGGAGATGGAAAACAAGTTCTGCAGGTATTTAACAGTTACCCTAAATAAAATGTTTGTATCACTGAACCTGAGCAGATCTCATTTAGGAATGACGTTAGTGCAGTTAAAAGAGACATTGTTCAGGTCTGAGAAGTCCTGAAGCTCAGGAGAGGACACGGACCTGGTTCTGTTACTGGATCTTAGACTTCTGTGTCGGCTGTGAGACATCTGACTGATGGCTCACTGACAAAACTCTGCAGTCCAGAAAGTTACAGTGGTTTAAAGAAGGTTTCATCTACTTGTCCATCAGACGTACACTCAGTCCTCAGTTCTTCACTCTGCTGACTCAGGACTCTAAGTTCTCAGAACATCCTGAGCAGCTGCATCACTTCCTGGTCCAGCAGGTCTGACAGGAAGACCCTGCAGTCCATGGAGTCCTGCTTCCCTCCTGAGAGTTGGACACAAAGCCGCTCAGTAATGTGACAGATCCCACCTGTCAGCTGGTTCCTCAGGTTAAAGGCTGCTGGAGCTCCACCAACTCTCTGGTTTAGCATTTATATTTCAGAATAAATGCTCTCACTCTTGTGTTTCTCTGTGTAGATTATGACAGGACGACATGTTTGCTACCTGAAGGCGGACTCTCCGAACCTGCTGGACGAGTGGCTGCAGGTGCTGCAGAGGGTTCTGCGGCTGAAAGCTGCCGGTCCTCTCTTTACTCAGCCCCACGTTCGTCCCAGCATGAAGGGCGCGCTCATCAAGGTCCACACCATCTTCACAGCACCTGAAATATGCTGACTGGGCAGAACGGGAAGTGCAGCCATTAAAAGTCCTGTTTTCTCTGTTGTAGATGAAGCATGGCTGCTCCAAACGGGTCTGGTGTGTTCTGATCGGGAAAACGTTGTTCTATTTCCGCAGCCAGGAGGACAAGGTGGGCTGAAACCCCCCTGAGTCAGCTGTTACCCCACCAGCTCACGATGATCAACATGTCCTCCTCTGCTTCCAGTTCCCTCTGGGTCAGATCAAACTGTGGGACGCCCAGGTGCAGGACGTGGACAGGTCCACAGAACCACAGGAGACATTCGGACAGAACTTCATCATCAGCGTCCTCCCTCCGGAGCAAAGTCCAACATTCTTCCTGATCGACTCCGTCCGTGAAAAGGTCGGCTTCACACGTTGTGTTTTTAAAAGTTCGGATTTGTTGTTTTTATTGGAAAACAAACCAGAAGAAAGTTTTTATCTTTGGAACAAAAAATGTTTGAAAGTTACGTTAATTTATTCCCCGTCTGATGACTTTAATCCAGTTGGTGTCGGTTGGTGTCGGTTGGTGCCGGTTGGTGTCGGTTGGTGCCGGTCGGTGTCGGTTGGTGCCGGTTGGTGCCGGTCGGTGTCGGTTGGTGCCGGTTGGTGCCGGTCGGTGTCGGTTGGTGCCGGTTGGTGCCGGTTGGTGTCGGTCTCAGTGCCGATGGTTGATCCAGCTGCAGGTTTCCATCAGCTGCTCTCAGCTGGTTCAGAACTCTGGGACCAGGAAATGGGCCGGTATCAGTCCTGTGTTACTGGATTGATCCCGCCCTGGGAACACGGCCACCTTTGGTCAGTTCCAGGCTTTCAGGCCCGGGTTCTGGTCTGTACCAGGTTCTGAATGGGTCCAAATCTGAGCTGAAGCAAAACACCCAGCGTGCTGATGGAGATTCTTCCAGGACGGCCCCAACAGAACCTGGTTCCAGCTCCCGACCCAACAGAACCTGGTACCAGCTCCC
>NC_051451.1:29521481-29526424 GCF_001649575.2 Kryptolebias marmoratus | reverse complement strand
CAGAACCTGGGTCCAGCTCCCGACCCAACAGAACCTGGGTCCAGCTCCTGACCCAGCAGAACCTGGGTCCAGCTCCTGACCCAACAGAACCTGGGTCCAGCTCCTGACCCAACAGAACCTGGTTCCAGCTCCTGACCCAACAGAACCTGGGTCCAGCTCCTGACCCAGCAGAACCTCCTCCAGCAGCAGAACTCTCAGTGGTTCCTGGTTGTGGAGGAGTTGTGGCCCACTCTTGTGTCCAGCGTTGGTTTCTGCTCAGCTCTCTGAGGTTCTGGTTCTGGTTCTGGAGCGTTCTGTTGTAGAGCAGGGATTAAACCCATCAGTTTTCTTGTGTAACCCTTCAGGACTCGTGGCTGTACCATCTGTCCATGGCAGCAGGACACTCGGGGGGGGAAGTCGGCACAGAGTTTGAGAAACTGGTGGGGAAACTCTTCCAGCTGGGCGGGGACTCAGGTGAGTGTTTTCCAGTCAAACTGTGTTTAAAGGATAAAGATGGTTTTAAAGAGTCTGTCTCTGTGTTTGTCAGGTTGTCAGATCTGGAGACATCCTGTCCTGTCCTTCAGTAAAGACACTCTGTCCTCTCCTCTCACCACTCTGCCGTCTCAGGCCCTGCAGACCGAGGCCGTCAAACTCTTCAAGGTCTCCAGGGTTTGCTGCTGAAAGAACTTTCTTTATTTCTGTAAAACAAATCGTCACAAATCTGCTCGTCCTTCTCTCAGACCTGCCAGCTCTTCATCAACGTGGCCATCGACACCCCGGCCATCGATTACCACGTCTCTCTGGCCCAGAGTGCCCTGCAGGTGTGCCTGGCCCACCCCGAGCTTCAGAACGAGTTATTCTGCCAGCTCATCAAGCAGACCCGCGCGAGACACCTGCATGGACAGCCTCATGGACAGCATGGACAGCATGGACAGCATGGACAGCATGGACACCCAGGGCCTCTGCAGGTTGGTTCTGTCAGTTCTGTTTTTAGTAAAGAGCCGACTCACAACCAAAGTCCTCTCGGCTCTCTGAACAAAAGAGCCAGTCAGGGAAAGTTATTAGTCTCCATCCTGAGCAGCTCACAGGGGACAGAGGGAAGGAACCTCCACCAGAACCAGAACCAGAACCAGGACTGGCTGGGGTTCGAGACACAGACAGACAGGAAGCAGTCCAGGTGAAGGTTCTCAGGGCTTCTCAGGAAACCTAAGCTCATCTAAGTACCTGACTGGATTTGTCAGGTTTCATGGATAAATCTTAGAAACACCTGGACAGCACAAACCTCTGCCAAGGCCGAAGCATCGATTGGAAAAGAGAGTTTTTCTTTCCACAGAAATAAGTTTAAATCCTGGGCATTTATTCCTACACCTGAAAGGATTGTAGCTGTTTCCTTCATCATCAGCCGGCCCATCTCTGAAGAAGAAGAGAACCCCTGCAGGTTTGTTGTGTCTCCACACGGCACCAGGAGGGCAGAGAACCGAAGGAGATCCAAACGGTCCCTCCTCACAGTTTCAGATGAGACGATCATATTAAACACCAAAATGAGTTACAGTTCTGTGAATCCAAAAAAGGTTCAAAACAAAAGCAAATGGACTTCTGTTCTTCTTCAGTCCTGGATGACTGAGAATCTGTGGCTCTTTGGCTTTTATTTAAAGGGTTTTCTGCCTGTTTGCAGCTTGTGGAGTTTTCCACAGAAACAGCAGCAGTGATGGTTTGTTCTCGTCTCTCTGCAGGGATGGCAGTTTCTGGCCTTGTGTGTCGGATTGTTTCTGCCTCAGCATCCTTTCCTCTGGCTGCTGCAGGTTCACCTAAAAAAACACAGAGACTCCAGGTGAGGAAACAGACATCAAACGTTAAAATCAGCTCTTCCTGCAGGAGAACTAAAAGAAAATGTTAGAAAGTTTGAAATAACATGGTGAGGATTTGCCCACAGAGGTTTGTTTACCCAGGTTAATATGAAGTTTAATGTCCTTACTTGTGGAGGTTAGATGTGTTATAACCAGATTGCTCATCCGTAAGCCCACACTCGTTTAGCTGCAGCTTGTCAGGACTTGGAGGGAACCCTGTAGGCCTCGGGCCAGCTTTTCAGTCTGTTTTATTGTAGAGCAGATCTGGACCAGCAGGTTCTGGTTCATGGAGGATCCATGCTACAGTATGTAGGCTCCTGGGTTTCACCTAAACCAGTTTAATTTCTCCTGATTGGGTCAACTGTGGTGTTCTTCCAGAACATATCACGTTAACTCGTCTTTTTGCAAATGGTGACATCTCTAACTTCATTTACTAAAGGTTTCTGAAAGCGGCCTCTGACATTTCCAGGACTGAGGTGGGAAAGTATGCCGTCTACTGCCAGCGCTCTCTGGAGCGGACCCAGCAGAAGGGGGAGAGGCAGGCCAGGCCGTCCCGTATGGAGATCCTGTCCATCCTGCTGAGGAATCCCTATCACCACTCTCTGCCCTTCAGCGTTCCTGTACACTTTCTCAACAACACATACCACGTAGGAACCACTGGCGCCGTTCACACTAAAGAGTTCTGGAAAGCTGCACAGAGCTAGTTTATGTCCCAATATGAATATTAGCCACAGCTGGTCTGTTTGCTGACGTGTTCCTCTCTGCAGGTGGTGAGCTTTGATGCTTCAACAACTGTGGACGAGTTCCAGTGTCGCCTGGACCAGGACACCGGCATGAGGAAAACTGGACTGTCTGGTTTTAGCCTGTACACTGATGACCCCTGTGGACAGGACCTGGAGCACTGTTTGCAGGGAAACATCAAGGTGTGTCTTTAATAAACATGAAGCAGATGAAGGCATGTGCTGCAGATCCCAGGGTTTAGCTCTCTGGTATCGCTGGCAGGTTTGTGACATCATCTCCAAATGGGAGCAGGCCTCGAAGGAACAGCACTCCAGCAGAACCATCCGCCTCACCTACAAGAACAGGTAGAACCTGTGAGAACCACAGCATGAACAAATCTCCGACCCAGCTCTCTTTGACCAAGTTGCATTATGGGTAGTTTGAATGGCCGGATTTGAGAGGAAGAATGCAAATAAATTCAAATGAAGAAAAACATTTTAAAACGGACTGTGGAAGAATAATGAGTCGCAAAAAGGGGGGAAGTGATTGAATAAATGGTGTTTGATGCAGATATTTCATCATGAGTGAGCTTTCCTTCTCCTTCCCAGGTTGTACTTCTCTCAGCAGATGAGAGGAGAGTCAGAGAGGGAGAGGCTGCTGCTGGTTTATCAGACCAACGAGGCCATTGGAGCCGGACACTTCCCGGTCAACAAGGAACTGGCTCTGGAAATGGCCACGCTGCTGGCCCAGGTCAGGGATACTGTCAGCAAAGTGTTTTTCATCTGGACAGCACAGGTTTATCCCCCGCCGCCATGAAAGGCAGGCGATCATGTAATTATCTGTGCATGAGCCACTGGACACAAACTGATTCAAGATGGCCACCACAGCTAATCAACCTGTATCAACCTGAGTTTGGTGTGGTAGTAGCTGAGCAGGTGAACAGGAGGATTACAGTGTGTTGCTTGTATGCAGGTGGAGTTCGGAGACTTTGACCGTCCCTTTTCTGTCTCTGGATCTTCTCAAACCCTGAAACACGTGTTGGACAGATTCTACCCCAGCCATTACCGCAGGATGCTGTCTGAGGAGCAACAACGGTAAAAACATCTCCTCATGTGTTGCTGGAAAAGATCTTTCATCATTTGAACAGAAGTTGTTGTTTTTAACCATTAATCTGCTCCGATCAGAGTAATTACAGTAAAATGGATCAAAATAAGAGATAATTGTGTGTTCATATGTTTCCCACCTCAGACATCTGCTGCAGTGTCTTTCTGCTCGCTGGTCCTCCCTCAGGGGTCAAAGTTCATCTGAGTGTGTCAGGATCTACCTTACTGTTGCCAGGAAGTGGCCCTTCTTTGGTGCCAAACTGTTTCAGGCAGAGGTGAGGAAAGTTGTCAGTATGAGACATTTCTACCAAAACTCAGTGTTAGTGTGAAAATGTAAAATACACGACAGGTGGAGCTTGTTTCTGGTAGCGTGGCTGTAGGACTGAGCTTCCATCCTTTCCTCCAGGGTTGTTCTGAGCTGACCACAGGAAGTCATGTTCACGCAGTGATTTATTCATTTATTACGTGTTGAAGAAGGTAAATCAGAAAACAGAGATAAACCCAGCTGGTGCCTCGTCTGCCGTTTTCTGTGGACCAACACAGATTTCCTTCTTTGTGTCAACAAAAGGTGAAAACTAATAAATAAATGTCAGCAGTGACAAAAACAATGTTCCAGAAGGTTCTGACAGCTTTGGAGAAATGGTTTCCATGATCAGTGAGGGCTGTACGTGTTCTAAAGTCTGCCTTCCACTTCTCTGTGACCTTCCTCTGACTTCCTGTTTTCAGACCGTCACTCCGTCTCCAGAAGCAGCTCGGACAGTCTGGTTGGCGGTTCATGAAGATGGGATCAGCGTTCTGGAGCACAACTCAACGGTACGATGCTGTGTTCTTTAAAGTTCCAACCTACAAGGAAACGTTAGAACCTCAGTTAACAGTTTTCTGTGTGTGTCAGAAGCTGCTGCTGTCCTTCTCCTACAAGAACCTGATGACCTTCGGAGGCTGTGAGGAGAACTTCCTGCTGGTTCTGCGTCAGAGCTTCGATGCAAACAAACCTTCAGAGAAACACCTCTTCACAATGGATGCTTCCAGAGTCAGTAACATCTTCTCAAACATTACAAATATTTGTCCCATTATGGCAACTTGGACCAGAGCTTCAGGTGTACGTGAGCTGGACTGTGTGGAGACAGGTCCTCCTTTTTTAAACTGATGCCACAAAACTAATCTGGACCCTCAGGTCCTCAGGTCTGTCTCCATGGTCCTGGTCCATCAGGTCTCTTCCGGTCTGTCTCCACAGTCCTGGTCCATCAGGTCTCTTCAGGTCTGTCTCCACAGTCCTGGTCCATCAGGTCTCTTC